>NW_022726429.1:15651-20004 GCF_011630105.1 Anneissia japonica
ACCTATCCATCTCAGTCATCCAGGACAATCAGGGGCGAATCCAGAGATGTCTGAAAAGGGGTGTCCAAAGGGGACCAACAGAGGGGGCCGATCAAGACAACATTACCCTAAAGGGTCCACGAAATTTATGTTTTATAAATGCCTGAAAACAAAGTTTTGGGCAATCAATTATTGCTTTTTCCTTCCTGAAATTTATTCCATGTGTCTTTTGGCGTTGAGCATACTGTAAATATAGTGCAATCCACCCCTCGTTATAAGTAAATTAGACCACTCCCCAGTGCTGGGAGCTGATTGGTCATTTAAATACAACTGGGTTAGGATCTTAGGACCCATCGAACAAGGCGTGATTGAAGTTGAGAGAGGAACTTAGTGCAGACCATCCTACAAAATTTAGAATTGGGAAATCCCGTACGTTAGTGTTTGGCACGTGGACCTGCAGTAATTCTATAAAATAATTATAGTCAAAAACTCAATCATTAAGACCCTAGTAAGGGTCCAGCCTGCTTCTTAGTTCAACTACAGGTGTTAACGGAAATCGGTAGGCGGCTGCTGTGTGCTCCGCAAATACATTTTTGTAGTCTTATTGGTAATGGTGCAAGTGTTCATTTTTAATAATTGCTCAGAAACTCAGTTAATTGTGATTGAAGTGTGTTTAACAGTCAATTAGTGTAATCTGTCGGCGTCCTACAGACTTACTTGCACGGGACTTTGACTGAGACAGTGGAAATCCGCCACAATACTTTAGAGGTTATAACCATCAATTTCAATACCATTCAAAACTTTGGCCTATTTTACAGAAAGAACCAGAGAGACATGATGTACAGGTGTAATCAGTACAGGATTTACACAAACCTCCATTCTGACAGAAAGGAACTCAACAAACACACTGAACTAAATGTGAATATTTTAGGAACAAGAGCGCTCTCATCAGGTCCGCGTGTTCCTCCCTGCTTAAATACGATACAGGCGTTATTTATTATATTGGTTTTTTTGGAAGAGGTAATAAGATAGAAATTCTTAAATAATTAGAATGTTTATTTGTACAAAAAAAAACATTTAGAATAATCATTTGTACAAAATTAAAATATTTAAAATAGGAAAAACAAATAAAATTGGAAAATAAATTGAATACCGAGACGAGAGTTTCGAACTCACAACTTTAAGTTTTCATAACTCATCCTTAACTGACCGCACCATTCATGTGACATGCCCTATTAGTGGTACTTGCAATAATGTACAGTCCTTGCTGAAACCCCTGTTTTGTTTTGTAGGTGTAGGTCACCTGGGGTCCAACTTAATAAAGGGAAATAAACATTTATTGGAAATCCCATTTAGTTTATGTGTACACATTTTTCTGCACGTCCGTTCAAAAATGGCGACGCTGGAAGCTTGTAAAGTCTGAAACCCGTTTTGTTTTGTAGGTGTAGGGGTAACCCTGGGGTCCATCTTAAAAAAAAGGGCGATGAAAGTTTGTTGGAAATCACCTCTAGTTTATGTGTACAAAATTTCCTGCACGTCCATTCAAAACTGGCGTTGTTGGACACTTTTAAAATTTGAAACTCCTGCTTTGTTTTGTAGGTGTAGGAGGATCCCTGGGGTTCAACTTAAAAAAGGGTGAAGAATGTTTGTTGAAAATCACCTACAGTTCATGCGTACAAAATTTCATGCACGTTCATTCAAAATTGGCGACGCTGGGTGCTTTTAAAGTTTGAAACCCCTGTTTTGTTTTGTAGGGAGGATCTCTGGGGTCCGACTTAAAAAAGAGGCGATGAATGCTGGACACTTTTGATGTTTGTAAAGTTTTGGTAACAAGAACAACAACATGAACATGAACAAGAACAGCAGTAAAGCTCTGGATCAGTGCTTCACGTCGACAAAAAATTGATATCAAGATAAATAATTTTATTGTAGAAACTGTAAAAATGATGCTAAATTTTAAAATTATACGATGACTTACTAAATGGGTTAACCCAACTAATGATGATTGCCTTTTTCCGTTTTTTAAATAGAAGTCTTTCCAAAGTTATTACACTGATATACTGATTGCTTCTTACCTTATTAAATGCTTACTCAAAGTCATTACTCTGATTCTGATTTGTCTCTTGCCTTTATTTTAATATCTAAATCATAATTTTTTATTAAAAGTTGTAAATAATATTTTATTTAATAAAGAGTCAGGAGTCTAGTTTGATAATATTTTATTTTATACTAATTTGTATTACTAGTCGATGGAATATCACCTTCGCCGAACCACACAAATCGAGGCAACAAATGTTACAAAATCTATAGCTGAGTGTGAGGATTAAATTAGTAAGTTGTATGGAAACATTTAGTTTTTGGCATGATTTGAACTCACGGTCATAAAGTAGTTTCACAATTACAATATTTTATATATACATACTGTATATATATACATACTGTATATATACATACTGTATATATTACTGAGATTATTTGTTATGTCTGTTCTTGTGTGTGAATAAATTAATGAAACAAACAAACAACTGATACTGATTACTTCTTGCCTTGTATGTTAATTAGAAAAGTTGTAAATAAGGTTGTAAGAAAAGCTAGGGCAGAACGCTTGGTGAACCAAATTTGGCTGAACATGTAGTTGTATTGTACTTACAGTACTTGTATTGCTATTTTTACTTAATTTTTGGTTTTCGTAAATTGTACTACAATAGAATGTGTGAAAATTGTAGATACTTAAGGTCTGATCTCGTATTTGAACAATCATTAATAACATTATAAGAGAAAGAAAAAACTGATCTTTGTAGGTTTAGATGTGGTAACCATAAGCTCCCAATTTATAGAAGATATTGTGATGATCACGCTACTAATTGTACTCTCTGTAATCGAAATGATACCGGAGAAGAATTCCATTATTTATTTGTTTGCGCTACACTAAGGAGCGTGAACAATATATTAAAAAATATTATTACACTAGACCTAATCAAAATTAAATGCACCAATAATTCAATACCAGATTGTACTTCAAGAAACAGTCCCGTCTTCAGGAATTTGGCCACAAGGAAATCAAAAGCCTATGACCACCTAGAGCTTAGGTCAGGGTCCCCAATTGAATTTACTACGCAGACTGCACAGCATCCTTTGGGGTATACCTACACCCATTAACACAAAGAGTTTTTCCGCAGATCTCGAAAAATTAATTTTGTACTTACAAGTTTGACAAAATTGCCCAGTGTAGCAAATAGGACAGGAACATGTGTAAGCTGTACAGGAACCAGCAACCTGAACACAAGCACCTCCATTTTGACAGGCATTGTTGTTGCAAGCATTTAACACTGAAATTTTATATTACTTCATCAATCAATCAATCAATCAATCAATCAATCAATCAACTGCTAGAAATGTCATTTTATCCAGAATAAAATTCTGCTCAGTGGTGCATTCGGAATATTCAAGAGAACATCTTACAGTGCATGCATTAGATGATGATAATAGGAATACAGATCGTATAGTTAATGGCTCCAAGGATAAACATTTGTAACTTACAAGTTTCACAAAATTGCCCAGTGAAGCAAATAGGACAGGAACATGTGTAAGCTGTACAGGAACCAGCAACCTGGACACAAGCAGCTCCATTCTGACACGCATTGTTGTAGCAAACATTTAACACTGAAAGTAAATATCACTTCATCAATCAATCAATCAATCAATCAGTCAGTCAATAGATCAATAAATGAGTAAATCAATAAATCAATCAATCAATAAATCAATCAATCAATTAATCAATCACCTGCTAGAAATTTTGTTGCATCATATGTCAAAGATAAGATTATGCTGAGTGGCACATTCATTCATTCACTTCTATTTTAGACATTGTCCATATGAAATACAAAACTAGATTTGAACTCGTCACTGAGGACGAGTTTGGTGATCCGCCATACTTTGACCCTCACAAAGCACACAAGGTTCTGATTGAAAAGTATTATAAGCTAAAACATGCTCTATTTAGTTTTTAAAAAGAGTAATTTTGAGCATTTTAATGACTTACGAATGTGTACACATACGTCTTAACATCCGTGCACACGGTAATGATATTAATAGTGTCACAAACCCAAAACTTAATGAGGAGCTATAACTGAATAAAAGTAGGCATAATTTTAAGTATACATAATTGTTGACGCACGCGTACGCGCATGTTAAGTCGCGCGAACAGAAAATTAAGTTACCCGATCGATCAAGGATAAGCGAGATACGCTCAAATGCATATTTTCAAAAATGACGTCATAGCTATAATTCACTTTCTTTGAATTCAGATGCCAATATGATGATGTCCTTATTTAAACACTGTATATGTACCTTTGATGATTTATATTTATATTA
>NW_022726429.1:21898-37810 GCF_011630105.1 Anneissia japonica
ATATATATATATATATATTAAAGAATCTCTTTTGAGATCCAGCAGGCCGCCATTGATGCACGGTGGAGATTGCATCTTTAGATCTCCGATCTTGTCACAATGTCCGATCAGCTATTATGATCTATAAAATCATATCTACAACATATGTACTTTCAGAATATATAGTAAAAATTGGGAGTCACTGATCATCCTAAGGAGCTATAACTAATTGAAAATAGGCATGATTTTGGCCTATTTTAGCTCTATGTCGACAAAAACGCGCACAAGGATTCGTATCTTCATGCGTGCCTATGGCATTGCCATTGACCCTAAGATGACCAAAACAGATGGAACTTTGTGAATACAGTGTCAGGAACTAAAAAAAAAAAACGATAATTCCAGCTTCTGTATGTGCGTGTGCGTAAAAATGTGCGCGCGGTGCCAAAAATCTGAAAAATGTTGAAATGCTCATAATGGCCTAAAACGTGAAATTCAGTCAAAAAGTGATTTTGAGCATTTTAAAATGTTGACGCACACGTATGTGCGCGTTATGACGTGCACTCATAAACTTAAGACAAGTGACATTCAACCTTGACCTGAAGTTTATGCTCACTGAATATGATTTCGAAATGGCAATTGGTTAGGATGATATGTTCGATTATGTAACTCGTTATTAAAAACGCAAAAATACGCGTAGATGACGTCACGCATGACTGAGCACATTAACATGCTCACATTGACTAATCCAGACCAAACCAAATGTTCGTTGAAACGGCCATGTTCGTAGCTCGCGGCAATTTTGAGATGTCGTGCCAACAAGAAATGGGGAGAAAGAAAGAAGATTAAAAAGAAAAAAAAAGATCCTGACAATAACAAGAGGTGATCCGCAAGAGTTGCGGATCACCAAATAACTAGAGATACTATGTTCAATAAAAAATGAACCTAGTCATTTTTCAAGATTTTACTCTAAGATGACCCCTGTGACTTTTGACCTCAAGCTGTGAACACTCTCATGTTTGGTAGAAGTCTGTCTAATGCAATTGGTTACTCCACTAATGATAACATATTTGTACTCCATTCCATAATTCAATTATACTTTTAAACTAGATTTGAACTCGTCTCTGAGGACGAGTTAGGTGATCCGCCGCACTTTGACCCACGAGGAAGTGTGTGCGTGTGTTTATAGTTTAAGTCATTAACTTATGCGATATGTATTCCTATTATGATCATCTAATGCATGCACTGTAAGTTGTTCTGTCGAATATTCTGAATGCACCATTGAGCAGAATTTTATTCTGGACATATGATGCAATAACATTTGTAACAGTTGACTGACTGACTAACTGACTGACTGATTGATTTGATTGATTGATTGATGGATGAAGTGATATTTAATTTCCTTGTTAAATGCTTGTGGCAACAATGCATGTCAGATTTGAGCTGCTTGTGTTGGTTGGTTGGTTGGGTTGGGTTGGGTTGGGTGTTTTGAGAAACTTGTAAGTATAAAATAATTTTTTCTGAGATCTGCGGATAAACTCTTTTGTGTTAATAGGTGTAAGTACAGCACAGCGCAATCCACGTAGTAAATTCAGTTAGGGACCCTGACCTAAGCTCTAGGCAGTCATATACTTTTGATTCCCTTGTGGCCAAATTCCTGAAGACAGGACTGTTCCTTGTAGTACAATTTTGATAAATATTGTAATATCCAATCTTTCTTTTTGATTGCAATCAAGATTGCTCTTACGCAGTGCGTTTAAATCTTGACCCTTTTCAGGATGTTTTAAGATATGGCATCACCTGTTAAATTTTGGTATATATGGTCATTAAGAGCCAGTGACTCTTCCTACACCCCAGTCTGGGATCAGGGGTTACATAAGTGTCATTGGGGTCAAATTTTCAAAATAGAACAATTGAGCTTAAATTTATCAGGATATCAAGATACTTAGGACCTTCTAAACATGAAAAAATAATCTTCAGCCTATAGTTCAAAATTCATAGGTCAAAGTTCAGTCCTTTCCATATTTTTTGATGCTTAAATTTATTATGGATGATACTTAGGACATTGTAAATATGTTTCAATATGATCTCAATGTCAGTTAAGTTCAAAAGTCACAAGGGTCATTAGGTGAAAATTATCAAATATCTAGTGACTGACGAACGATGGACAATGACAATGACAAAAACTTTATTTCTTATTCGACCCCTTTCGGGGTATGAGAGAACATTCTTTATCATGTGAAGATACAGAATAATCGGTCAGCTTACACGGCATGACTAATAAAGTTAACAATGATAATAATAAGGCAAGTAAAAACAAGATTTTAACTCAACAAACGCAGTATCTTGTGAATAAATTGTGCAAGTTGCGACAGCTGTTTTTTGTTTTTTTTATCAGGTATTGAATAATTGGTGCATTTTATTTTGATTAGGTCTAGTGTAATAATATTTTTTAATAAATTGTTCACACTCCTTAGTGTAGTGCAAAAGAATAAATAATGGAATTCATATCTGGTATCATTTCGATTACAGAGAGTACAATTAGTAGCGTGACATCACAATATCTTCTATAAATTGGGAGCTTATGGTTACCACATCTAAACCTACAAAGATCAGTTTTTTCTTTATCTGATAATGTTATTAATGATTGTTCAAATACGAGATCAGACTTAAAGTATCTATAATTATCACACATTCTATTTGTGTTAACTTCGTGCAGCCATTCCTGTTTTGAGATATCACTCAATCGGAGATTAATACTATTTTCTATCCACTTTTTATTGAAATTATAGTCATTCAACTTTTGGGGCATGCCACATTTCTTAAGAGTGTTTTTTATTAATTAGTCCATTTTTGACAGATATAAACCCTGGTCGTGTAATTTCTTTAACAAATTGAACATAATGTTTGACAGTTTGCTTTGTTTAAATGCCACACTCCCAGAAATATAACATTCTTTTCTCTATTATTAATTTGATATTTCCCCTGCCCACTTCACCCAGAATCATTGCAATTGGCAGTGGACTTGTTAAGTTTGAGGTACATCTTAAGAAATTTTCTAAAAAAGACTCGAACTGATCTAGTTTTTGGAATCCCCAGGCCAGTGGTGGAGCCAGAGGGTGTCTGTTGCCACCACTGCCCCAGACTTCGCAACCATATACAGGTACTAATATAGGCAAAACAAGCTGGTCAAACAGTTCACACTGAATGTCTAATGGTCTACTTAATTGTTTAGCTTTAGTTAACATGCTTTACATTGCTCTTTTTGCCTGTGTTGCTTGCTTATGGGCTTTGTTATATTTTCCATTAAAATTAAATGTGTACCTAAATAGACATAATCATGTAAAATTTCAATTTGTTCATCTCCCAAACATAAAAATTGAAGTATTTTGAACCCTACCTTTTATAAAAATTATAATTTTGTTTTACTTGTATTGACTGTGAGTTTCCACATGTCGCAGTAAACATATAGAGCACTTAATGCTTTCTGGAGCTCTGAGTGACTTTTGGACATAATAATTGTATCATCTGCATATAATTTTTAAAAAAATGATCTGAGGAACACTTCTGCATCATCATCACTTAAGACATTAATAAATTCATTAGCCAAGTTATCCAAACCTTTATAATACCGACTAACAAAAAATTTGAAGTCGTTAAGATACATAGCAAACAAAAGAGAATATTATTTTCTCCTTGGCGTACTCTAACATTACATGGGAAAAATTTAGATATCACACCATTCTGTTTGACACATGACTTTGTGTTATACAAATTATAAATGACATTAATGACTTTACCATTTTTACCACATGATATTAGTTTACCCCATAGATCCATGATACATGACTCATGATCAGTCAACCAGGTCAAACTCTTTTATGTAATCGATTAAGCGCAATACAACTATAATATGTTCATTGGTGATCCGCTCCGCTAGCGGATCACCTATTGTTATTGTACGAAATCTTTTTTTTTTTTCATTCTAGGTTCTCCCCATTTTTGTTAGCACGATATCTAAAAATTGGCACAAGATTCATACATGCACGCTTTAACAAACATTTAGCTTGGCCTGGAATAGTCACAATAAGGTTTTCAAAGTGCGTAGTTATGCGTGTCGTATCTACGCGCAATTTTGCGTTTTTACATTATCGATCATATCAGCCTAAGCAATTGTCATTTCGAAATCGTATTAAGTGAGCATTAACTGTATGTAATGTAATTTACCCTAAATTTACGCGTACGCGTCAAACTTTTAAAATGCTCGAAATCACATTTAGATTAAATTAGAGCACGTTTCAGGCCATTTTGAGGATTTCAAAATTTTTTGAAATTTACCACTGCGCATTTTTGCGCGCGCAGCACGTACGGAAGCTATAAATTAATTTTTTTTGTCACATTTTGGGTTCCTGACATTGTTTTGACAAGTTTCCAATCTTTTCAATTACTCTATAGCCAATAACAATGCCGTACGCACGCATCAAACATAGTGACCTTTGAGCGCATTTGTGCCGATATACAGTGAAATTTTGCTAAAATCAGGCCTAATTTTAAACAGTTACAGCTCTTTAGAATGAAAGGTGACCCCCAATTACATATTCTGAAAGCACATGAGTTGTAAATATGATTTTATAGGTCATAATGGCTGATCGGACATTATGACGTCATCATATTGCCATCTAAATTCAACAAACTGAATATTATCGATGACCTCATTTTAGCAAATGCGCATTTGAGCATATCTCGCTTATTCTTGATCGATTGTCTTCCAACTTTGAGTATGTTGTAGACATCATCATGGTCAAAATATAGGTTTTTGCTTACCCCCCTCATCTTTCTTTCGTCCAGCCTTTGATGACCCCAAAATCACCTTAATCAGTCGTGATTTCTGAATAATATTTAGTGGGTATAAACTTCAGGTCATGGTTAATGTATGTACATTATAATTTTGTGCGCGCGTAATAACGCGAGTGTTCGCGTGCGTCAAAATTAATATATGCTTTATATCATGTCTTTTTAAAAATCTGTTATAGCTCCTTAGGATGAAAGGTGACCCCTAACTTTTATTACATATTCTGAAAGCACATGAGCTGTAGATATGATTGTATATATCATAATAGCTGATCGGACATTGTGACCTCATCATATTGCCATCTGAATTAATAAACAAGAAAAAAATTATATTTCTTTTCTCAAAACGTTGATGACCTCATATCATATTAACCATTTGTCATTTCTGAATAATATTAAATGGGCTTATACTTCAGATCAAGTTTGAATGTTAGATATCTTACTTTTTGTTTGCGCGTCTTAACGTGCGCGTACACGTGCGTCAAATATTTCATATGCTTATAATTATGCCTATTTATAATCAAATATAGCTCCTTAGGATGAAAAATGACCCCCAATTTTTATTACATATTCTAAAAGTACATGAGTTGTAGATATGATATTATATATCATATTAGCTGATCGGACATTGTGACGTCACCACATTGCCATCCTGAAGTTAAAAAAAACTGAATTTTTATATGATTATTGATAAATAATATGAATGATCATTACTACTTCACCAACAGGCGTTTGTCAATGAAAGTTGATACATATATAATTTATATCAGGCGTCCATAACGTGCGCGTACGCATGAGTAAATCTTTTAAAATGCTCAAAATTCTTTTTTAACAAACTATATTAGCGTATTTTGCCATTATCAGCATTTAATTATTGTTCAATCCGCCACACGCACATTTCCTCATGGGTCAAAAACCTCCATTCTGACAGAGATGGCTTCTACAAACACCTTGAGCTAATAGATAATATTTAAGCAAAAGATAATTGAAATAAAAAAATTATAATATACACTAAACAAATAATGCTAAATTGCAAAACTATAATTATGATGACTTTAAAGATGATATATTTTTTTTTTAAATATTGTATTATAATATTGTATAAAAAATTAATATAGTACATATCACACAATTATACCCGCTTATGATATGGATTAACCAAACTAATGTTGATTGGCCTTTTCCCTTAAGTAGAAGTCTTCTCAATGTTATTATGCAGATATACTTTTGCTTGTAGAATTGTATGAATTATTAGTCTGATTCTGATTGGCCTCTTGCAGTATATTAAAATTAGAAAATTTGTAAATGAATTATTTATTTAATTAAGAGTAAAGAGGCTCGTTTGACAGTTGAACTGTGACTTTATCTCTTACAAATGTTTTCTAAAAGTCACGTCACTGAACAACACTGAAGGCAAATAAACGTTACAATATCTATGTCTCCATGTGAGGAATAAATAGGTTAGATGTAGAAAAAAATTATTTTGGTTTTTTTTAACTGACGGTCATAAAGTAATATTCTCAAATACAAAATTACTATAAATCATCATTTTGAAGACTGCTGAGAGCCTTTAACTGTTTCACAGAAAACACCAGAATAACATGTTGGACAGTTACAAGTGTAAGCAGTACAGGAACAAGAAACAGCATTACAAGCACCTCCATTTTGGCAGAGGTTGTTAGAACAAGCATCTAAAACTAGATAACAATTTTATAAAAAATATTATTGTTCTCCGTAAATATCATAATATATTGAAACTTTACAAAATGATATTAAATTGTTAAATTATTTGATGACCTTGAAGATGATTAAAGAATACTGTATTATAAGCTTAGTATAATTTTGTAACAATATACTACATATTACTAAATTAAAACCCCATATGCAGGTTAGTCTGTCTAGCTCTAACTCCAAACTAATTTATTTATTTACTTTGAGAACATACACCTTTGGAACGGCGGCACACACAAGAGTAATGCGTTCAGATTAAATTACAAAAACATAAAATTTAACTAAAAATGGAGCACCCTTCTACACAATCTTTGATAAAATATGCATATAAACACGAAAAAAACTGTACATACAAAATAAGACTACAAATTTTAAAATTATACCATTGAAAATTATAGGTATGGAATAACTTTTATACAGGCATACTCCTAAACAGATATACAATACAGTATATTGTCTGTATTTATATCAGTGGCGTAGAAGTCTTAAAATGAAGGCGTAAAGGTGAAGTAGGAGGGTTCGATGATCAGTTAAGGGGCGCTAATTCGCAAAATATGGTGAATATTGAGTGTGCGAGTAACTTTATTTTTGGGGGGGTGCCCTCCCCTAGATACGCCACAGCTGTATACTTGTAAAGGGTCGCTCCCAAATATCAGCATTTTCACAAGTGCACAAACATTATGCTGGGGAGGGGGGTAGACCAATTTATACGCTTTTACATATGCATGAACTTTTATGACCAAATTTGAGTGCAATCATGGATATAATGTACATTAACTGATGTACTGGTAAGCAAATACAGTAATTTACAGTAGTTAGTTGTTTTGCAATATCTATATCAAGGGAGGGGGTAACAGAGAACAGTCCCTAAGGATCATTCCTGGTAATTTTGAGCTCAATTGGCTTTTTTGAAAATTTGATCCCAATGACCCCTACAGTAAGTGACAACTGATCCCAGACTGGGGTGTAGGAAGTGTCACTGGCTCTTAATGACTATATATACCAACATTTAACAGGTGATGCCATATCTTAAAACATCCTGAAAAGGGTCAACATTTAAACGCACTGCGTAAGAGCAATCTTTATTACAATCAAAAAGAAAGATTGGATATTACAATATTTTACAAAATTGTACTACAAGGAACAGTCCTGTCTTCAGGAATTTGGCCACAAGGGAAAAGCATATGACTGCCTAGAGCTTAGGTCAGGGTCCGTAATTGAATTTACTACGCGGACTGCGCTGCAACCAATGGGGTGTACTTACGCCTCACAAAGAGTTTATCCGCGGATCTCAGGAAAAATTATTTTAAACTTACAAGTTTTAGAAAACAACCCAACCCAAACTAACCAACCAACCAACCAACACAAGCAGCTCCAATCTGACATGCATTGTTGCCACAAGCATTTAACAATGAAATTAAATATCACTTCATCCATCAATCAATCAAACAAATCAATCAATCAATCAGTCAGTCAACTGCTACAAATGTTATTGCATCACATGTTCAAAGTAAGATTCTGCTCAATGGCGCATTCAGAATATTTGACAAAACAACTTACAGTGCATGCATTAGATGATCATAATAGGAATACAGATTGTGTAAGTTAATGACTTAAACTATAAACATGTGTAACTTACAAGATTCACAAAATTGCCCAGTGTAGCAATTAGGACAGGTACATGTGTAAGCTGTACAGGAACCAGAAACCTGAACACAAGCAGCTCCATTTTGACATGCATTGTTCCTGCAAGGACTTAACACTGAAATTAAATATCACTTAATCAATCAATCAATCAAGTGCTAGAAATGTTATTTTATCAAGAATAAGATTCTGCTCAGTGACGCATTCAGGATATTGGACAGAACAACCTACACTGCATGCATTAGATGATAATAATAGGAATACAGATGGTATAGGCCATGTGGTAAAAATCCTATCATTCAACCCAGTTAAGAAATTATCATTATACTCGAACTCCTTGTGATAATTATTTTAATAAAATTCAAAAGCTCTACGAAAATGTTCGACAGTATGAACTTCTACAAACACAAGAAAATGACTCAAAACTATAAACATTTTAAACTTCACCAGTTTCACAATTCAATATATAAACATGTGTAACTTACGAGTTTCACAAAATTGCCCAGTGTAGCAACTAGGACAGGAACATGTGTAAGCTGTACAGGAACCAGCAACCTGAACACAAGCAGCTCTATTTTGACACAGATGGTTGGTGCAAGCATTTAAAACTGAAATTAAATATTACTTCATCAATCAATATATATATATATATATATATTCACTCACCACTGAGGAAGGACTAGTGTTGTCCGAAAGCTCTGGTTCTATTTCTGGTTGTTTACTTACATTTACTTTTTAGCTGTTGCTTATCATTTTTGTATCTCTACCGAGATCCAGCCATTGTTTCCCACAGCATTGTTGTTTTTCAGTATTTTGCCTTTTAATCTATATATAAATTTATATATATATATATATAAATATATATAAATATAAATATATATATATAAATTCGCTTAATATAGAAAACGTAAATGTGATATTCAAGTGCTATGCTGTTTAAAATGTTCCAATTATTGATAATTGGTGCATTTCTGGGATGCAATGGAGGATTAACCCTTCCAGTTACCGGTTGCTGTCTCCTTCAGTAGAATTTGTTTGCACGAGGAAATACCACTGCATCATATTTCATAGAGCAATTTACAGTCATCATGAAGAACTTTAATGCCAATAGTCATAATTTTGTATGGTATTCCAATTAATTTTGGGAGGTTCGTTTCAGTGGAAAGTGGACCCTTATTTCCGATACCCTGGAGAAAATTGCAAATGTATCTACGAATATCAATTTTTAGTTTTTAAATGCGGACTTCTCAAGTTTTTGGGCAGTTTGTCATAACCTCCTTAACCACCCCCACCCACACTACGGGCCTGCATTCTTTGCTGGACTGCCAACTAGTGCAGTTATATCAGAACATGAGCTGTGTGATCTTGTTTGTTACTAATGCTAAAATTCCTACTACAAAATTAAATACTTTGTCTACTTTATACAGCAAACCAGATTCATATAATGCTTACTTTTACAGTCATATTAGAAAAACAGAGCTAAATGAAAACCAACATAGGTATATGTGGACTGATTAAAATACTCACAAGCAGTTTACAAAGCTACTGTAAGGAATGGAGAGCCATTGCATCCAACCCTGCTAATATCACTTTAAATAGAAGATGGTGGCATATGGCAATATTCCTGAACAAAAACATTCAAATAATAAAGTAGTTCAAGAAATTAATGAAACATGACACCTGTTCAAAGACCATTACAGTATTAAGTTTTATGTGGCATGAATCTAATCCTATAGGTGGATCCAGAACTATGCAGTCAGGTGGTCCAACAGGTCCAAAGTAAGAGGCAGCCTTCAGCCTCATTCCTGGTCCTTGAATTAATCCTTTGGTGGGATTTATGGATTAGGGTAATGTATTTATGAAGTTTTACAATGAATCAAGATTGTTACTGTAGATCTATCCTCCCACTAAATTTACCAGCTGTTATAGGCAAATGTTTAAATGTATACTCAGGAGGTGTAAATATTTTCGCATAATTATAATCAAATTTTGTTATAATTTATAGTATTTTTTATTACAGATCTTTTCGTTCAGCACAAAGTGTAAAAACATTTAACCTGTTTCTTTTCAAAGTTAAAAAACACCCCGATTCACTTCCACTGGTTATACAAAATAGCTTATTCTTGCCTAGATCAGACTGGTGGATAAACACGGCTCAACTCACTGGGTTTATCAACCTGCCAGTCTCACCTATGTGGCTTATCTCAAGCCGGGCTGTGTTCCTATAGTAACTAGGCAGAGCGTGCCACCGTGTTTAGCGCCAGGTCTAGTTTATATCAAAGATACTAGAAATACAAGATAGAGTTCTCCACACAAAAAAAGTGTTCCACCGTGTTCCACCGAAATGCATGGTGGGAATATGAACAATGGGACGCCCCCTACAGCTGGATCTAAAAAAACTTGTGCCAAACTTTCGTTACCAAGTCGTCGCGTATTTTATTATCAATTCTAAATTAAAAAATTGTACACCACGATGCGCTATGGCGACGTACGGTATTGGAGGGCGTTGCTGTGCAGTAAATTGCAACACATCATACAAACAGGGTCATAATTTATATCGATTTCCAAAGGATAGAGAAAGGTAAAATATTGCACTGACATTAAACAAAAAATTAGCTATATATATTATAAATATATATTAACATTTTGTTTTTTCAAACTTGACATATGAATTAGCCTAGGTCTATTGACTTGCATAGCTAAGATATTGAAGAAAAATAAATAAATAATTAGACTAGCCTAAAATAATGAAAAAAAGTACTAAATATTACTCGTTCGTATAATAATGTTAGTATTGTATGCAGTTAGTTATTTATGAATGACGTGAAAATGTAGCTCTTTTGGAAAAGGAAATTTAATAATATTAATACAGGTCTAACTCTAATTACTTAAGACCACTTTTTGGACCGGGATTTCCATGGTCTACCTACCTAGCATAGCCTATATCTGCTTTTTAATCTCTAATTAGAATAAACAAAGCTAATTTTTTTTACTTAATCTGGGACCAAAGTCTAAGTAATAATAAAAACTCTAAGTAATAATACCATCATATTTTTTTTAAGGAATGGGCCTTGGTAAAAGTGAAAGTCATCTAGCCTATTATTATATAGGAAGGCAGAATTAATAACTGTGATCACAAAAAATGTTCATATAATTTTCGCCTGGAAGACTATTAATATTTTAGGTAGTCCGAAGCCTACTCCTACATCAATTCTTGGCATTCATAAAAAAATAGAATTTAATTCCCATGAATCAGTACTTTTTGTTTACCAAAAAACCAATTATTTATGTATAGAATAGGTCTAAAAGGTAAAATTAAAATGCCAGTAAATTCGTCATGACTTTAGAATAATTCAATTAGGAATAGATGCGCGATGCACGTTAGACCTCACCTGGACAATACGCATAATTGCAACTATTATTAGCTGACCTCGATATACACGTTAATAAAGAAAGCTACGATGGCTAGGCCTAGGAGTTGTTGTTAGTCCCTTGTTTGGTCTTGTCAGAGACCAATGATTTTTTTTTTTTTTTGATTTTTTTTTTGTCTTTCATTGGTGCATCCCGCCTTTACTTCAACCATCGCGAAATATTTTTTTGCACAATTTGTTGTCAAAGAATTACATAAATATAATTCTTCCTACCAGGAATATAAATTTTTTCACAATAAATGTATTGCAAAGAACGAAATAAATAATCGTAAATAAATGAGGGTTATTTAGGTATGGAGATACAACTCCACTGGTAATAAATACAGATAATAATATTTGAGGGCAAATAAACAAATCTTTTTTGGCCTAATATAAACCCAGTTAGATAGGCCTATCATAGGCCTGGCCCTAGGCCAGACCCATAGGCGAGACCCCAGCCTAGGCTAGATAGGTAGGCTACTCTAACAAAAATAAAAAAAAAATAAAAAAGAAAGCGTATTTTAAAATATGCTTTCAAAATCAAGTGCATAATATATACATACCAATAAATGATGTACGTTTTTAAAGCATATGTCCCATGATGAGTACATCTTCCCGGTCTTGCAGAAATAGGGTTAATGAAAAATAATAAGTATTGGAAACATATAAAGAAACACACATCGTCCAGCCTTCTTCTGGGCACGTCTATACAGCCAGTAGTCTAGCAGTTAAAAATTAACTTATTAAATATAATTTAACTTTTTAGGCGAAAATGTGCATTAAAATTATACGCATGACGCATGCGTGGTCTAGGGGGCGATCTCAAATATAAATAATAAAATAATCAAATTATCGTACAGTACTATATTATGTTTAAATACATATTTAGCTAAATTCTTATCTGTATTGATGCTATGATAGGCTATACAATACAATATAAGAATAATTGTTGTTTAATACAACTTGTACTCTGTATCATTGTTTTATTTCACACAGGTGTGAAAAATGGATCCGAAATTGCTGCAGGGACGATTTATTAACAAAGTCTGCAAACTATTTACGTACGAAATGCAGATTGTGTTCTTTGCATTTTGAGGAATCAAACAAATTCAAATATTCTAATGAATTGGTATGGAATGTCATTCCTACAAAATTTGAAAACACACCTGAAAAAGTGACAACGAAACGAAAATTGTCTGTACAAAATGATGACCTTGTCCCAACACCAGCAAAACTTACGAAGGGTAAGTAGACTTTCTTGGATTACAAAAGTTATTATAGATTGTTTTAATTGCAGAAAAAAATGTATGCCAAAAAAAAAAAAAAAAATTCCACAAACAACAATTAAGATTTTGAATAGCTAAATTCAATTAAGTCATCATAAGCTTCAAACTATTTTATAATATATAGATTCAGTTTTAGCGGATGAGCCCGGCGTCTATGATAAGCCTTCTGATGATTTTGTAACAAGAGATGGATCACAATCTAGCAAAATTGATTCAGGTTAGAATTTTGTAGTTTCTTTTATTGAGAAGTATAGAGGGCTTAAAATGTCGATAGTGACAGTTGTGTACTGAATTTTAAAAGCAACCCACCCACAGTATCCGACTCGCTAAATACATGTACATTTCTATTTTATAATTATTATATAGATTAGAAAGAAAGTGCAAGAAATTAATGGCAAGAGATAAACGTAACAGAACAAAAATTGCAAGGCTGAAGGCAAAGATTAAAAAAATGAAGAAGTTAAATGATGATTCCACAAAATATGTATTTGAAAAGTGCAGAAAGTATATGAGCGGTAAAGCTTTAGCTTTCTTTTCCAGCCAACTTAAGAACTGTAGGAGACGGAGTAAGGGCAGACGTTCCAGCAAAGATGACAGACAATTTGCAATGGCACAACACTATCAATCCCCTCGAGCTTTATATAGGTTTTGCAGGCGATACTTTGCACTCCCTCATGAGAAAAACCTTCAAAAGTGGCTAGGGCAAATTGAGATCCAGCTAGGGTTCAATAATTCTACGTTTGAATCGCTTAAATTACGCTGCTCTACATTCGGCCCAAAAGAGAAAGTATGCGTCCTCACCATCGACGAAATGAGTCTAAAGGCTGGGTTAACATATGACCAACATAAAGATGTAATGGAGGGATTAGAAGACTACGGGAGCCTGGGAAAAACACAAAAAGTTGCGACGCAGGCACTGGTCTTTATGGCCCGCGGAATGTCTTCCAAATGGAAGCAGCCATTGGGGTAATTTCTTGCTTCCGGCGCTACCCCAGGTACCACACTACAACTTCTGTTAATGGATTGTATTAATAGATTACATGCCACTGACTTAATGGTAAAGGTAGTAATAGCAGATCAGGGTTCTAACAACCGCAGTATGTTTACAGCCCTAGGCATAACTGCCGAAAAGCCCTATATAACCTACAATTTCGGCGATGGGAGTGATAATTACAAGATCTTCTTTATGTTCGCTCCTCCCCATTTGCTCAAAAGTATATGTAATAATTTTAAGAGCCACGTATTGATGATTGACGGCAACGAAATTAACTGGAAGTATGTTGTCGAATTTTATAGGCATGACTCGAAATTGCCTTTAAGAATGGCGCCAAAGTTAACCGACAAGCACATAGAATTGCCTCCATTTTCACCCATGAGGGTGTGCCTTGCAGCCCAGGTATTAAGTCACAGTGTGGCCGCTGGCGTATTAACTTACGCTGCTCTCGGAAAGATCCCTGCAGAAGCTGTGCACACTGCAGAATTCATTTCCAATTTCGAACAAATATTTGATTCGTGCAATTCAAGAAATATATTTGACAAAATTATCTACAGGACGGCAGCTAGCGCAAATTCAATTCACTTAAATTTCTGGAAAGAATCAAGAGATTGGATAAAAAAATTAAGGTTAAAGACGGTTCAACAACAAAAGTTGCATGCTTAAATGGGTGGGTGGTAACATTAACAGCCATGATTGAATTATTCTTTGAGCTCAATAATAATCACAATTTCGCTTTTATGTTAACCAATAGATTAAATCAGGACTGTTTAGAAAATTCGTTTTCAATAATTAGAGGGAGGGGAGGTCACAGATTTAACCCAATGGCCCATGAGTTTAGGGCTGCTTTGAAACAGGTAATGTGCAGCAAAATGATGGTGCCGTTAGGCAATCAAAACAGTGCTGCGGACGAGGATGAATTCCTTGATATACCATTAATAGAAAAACCTAAATCTAAAATTCAGCAGGAAGCAGACGAAAGCGAAGAAAACGTTGACATTGATGTTAGTGTAGAACAGGCTGAAAGCAATACTATTGTATATGTTGCTGGGTATTTAATTAAAAAATTGTTGTTAAAACATGATTGCAATGTATGTAGAACGGCTTTAAAAAATGAAATATTGTATATGGAGGAACCATTGCATCTGCTCACCCATTTCAAAGCATACGATACAAAGAAAGGAGATTTTGGATCGTTGTTTGTGCCAACGGAAAATTTTTACAATATAATTGTTGCAAGTGAGAAGGTTTTTGTTAAATATTTCAATAATTACTTACATTTAAATAATATTCGTGAGAAAATAGTAAGTAGGATAATTGCTACTCTAAAGTTATCGGGTAGACAATTAAATTTATGTAGCCCTGGTGTTGAAATGTCATTGATTGATTTGTTTGTCAAATTGAGGTTGTTTTATTCCGTTAAACTTTACAATAGAACATTAAAAACTGACAAAAGAGGGCATAAAAAAAGAATAGGAAATTAGTTAAGGTATCTCCCCTGTGAGAAACGGTGATGTTGAGAGGAGCGTAGCCGGCTAAATTGTTAAAGGATGTACCGTATCATTACATCAGACTCAGACAATTGTCTCAGCACTGAGATACATTTACATAATTTCCTATCTCGACGAATAATTAATATTGAATCGAATCATCAGGTTATATAATAAAGCCGAATTTTTATATTATCTTTTTATATCTTAATATATATATATACATATTTTTTTAAATACTTTTTAACCGGTAATTGTGCATATATGAATTCAGTCATCAAGATTTAATTATACAATATATATCTCGGAGAGATACAAAAATGATAAGCAACAGCTAAAAAGTAAACGTAAGTAAACAGCCAGGAATAGAACTAGAGCTTTCGGACAACGCTAGTCCTTCCTCAGTGGCGAGTGAGTGAGGGTAGAAAAAGCCTGATAGTATAAAGTGAGAATTTAATGCAAGCATGATTAGAAACAATAGGCTAGGTGGGATTAGAATAAACAGCCTAAACAAGTAAACAGGAAGGCCA
>NW_022726429.1:38078-98505 GCF_011630105.1 Anneissia japonica
TTGTTTTAAAACTACATATATGCAGTTCTAATTTGTGATTAAAAAACATATACTGTGAGTATCGTAGCTGTATTCAATGTCAATAATAATGGGTTGGAAAAGCATTGAAATCCTGAACTAATAGGCCTACCAATAATAGATCAATAAAGCACAAGAATTCATAATGATGACTGTATTTTGCACTTCTTTATCGACATCCTGTACCGATATTATGAGTTTTTACCAATCACTTTTTATTTACTAGATATAAAAACAAACTGGAATAGACACCCAGACAGTGACATTGGTGAATACATAACCTCCTTGGTGGCAGTAGAAATAGTTGCTATTATGCAAATAAAACACAAAACAATTAAAGCATAATCATGAATCAGTAAAGAATAAAACAACAATACAGCGCCCAATCGCATGGCCGGACGCACTCTTAGTGAAAAAGTTTTCCTCCATTAGAGGAAAAGGAAGGGCGCCTTTTGCGTCTGGATATACTTAGCAACAGAAGGGCGCCCTGTACGTTGGGCACGAAGGAAACTTGCAAGGTTAAAAAGAAGGGCGCCGCCTACGTTGGGCACTACTTCCGCCTCATTATTACAATGCGATAACTCTATCTTGTATTTCTAGTATCTTTGTTTATATAGGAACACAGCCCAGCTTGAGATAAGACACCTAGTTTAGACTGGCAGGTGGATAAACCTAGTCTGAACTAGGCCATACACAACCAGGCTCTCTTGCATGACAGTTCCCTAGGAAACAGTGATGGCTTCAGGAATTTGCCAACATGGTTAATCTTCTTTAAAAATATATAAAATGGAAAGTATTTAAAAGTCCCCTTATACAATGTACTATTTCTATGGACAAAATCCAGCATTTATATAGTCATAATGCCAAATAATATACAATTTACAGTTTAAGTCTATTACATTCGAGTCCTTTAAAT
Source organism: Anneissia japonica (assembly GCF_011630105.1). Taxonomy (NCBI): domain Eukaryota; kingdom Metazoa; phylum Echinodermata; class Crinoidea; order Comatulida; family Comatulidae; genus Anneissia; species Anneissia japonica. The sequence continues at coordinate 39,013 of NW_022726429.1, forward strand.
AATCTTTACTGTAATAATTTTGGCTTTTTACTTATATTGTGTAAGTATTTTACTGTATATTTTATATTTCCATCCTGTAAATGGTGTTTACTGCATTGCAGAGCAACTCGACTACAACTTGTAACGGATACACACGAACACTAACACCTTAACCCTTCTCTAAATGTGAGGGTTATTCGAGTAGCTGAGCAACCAGACCCCAATTAAAAACTGATGCTAGCCGGGTTTGAATAAGGGTCTGCACCACAAAAAGCAGGAAATTTCCTCTCAACCGAACTCTGCGTAATTTTAAATTTCACACTATATAAGCTCCTTTATACTAAATAACATCTTGAAGGAGGCAGCTAAGCTAATGTTAAAATGCAACTTACAGATTTCGCAGTTGTCACCAGTATAGCAGTCTGGGCAGGTTCCATTGTTACTCACATCAAAAGCTTTCAATAGCAGAAGACAAAAATGAGAAATTTATTACAAAATAAAAAGGTAAAATATTTATATACATATCATCTTTGCAAAGATGTTTTAGCACTTATTTTGCTACTCTGCAATCTCTTGTTATACCACCATAACAATGTACAACCATGCTACATTCCCCATACATTCTCTTACATGACCAACCCACTGTTTACGGTCACACTGTTCCCCAAATTTACACTAGTAAATACATTATACACTGCCACCCCCATTGAGTGTGGGTGTTTTACAACACCCAAAATTCAGGTCTTACTGAACAAATATATGCAAAATAAATATCTGTGAGTCATTTTGTTGTTAAATTTTTCCCCATTAAAATGGTAGGATTTTTATAAATATTTTTTGGGCTTTTTCCGCTTTACTGATAAACTGTGTTTACTTTTGTGTGTACGCAAACAGACACAAACAATTAATGCTAATTACAGGGTAATAACGTGGAAATAGTATGAATTGAACATTTTAATTGTTCAATGTTTATCTTTAATCTTATGTCAAAAAAAAAAAAGTTAAAAAAGTAAGAAATCCAGATAGTGAAATTTTACGGTTTTGTGAAGTAGTCCACTTCAAACGCGCTCTTCTCAAACCGTATTTGGTAGAAATTGAAGTTTGTGTTTCTTTGTGGTGTTGGTGATGAAGTGAGGCCGTGAATCACTCCTATAGTTATAGGACACAGCTTGCGTTTGATTCTGAAATATATACCATTTTCGACGATAATGTAATATATTCTGATTTATATAGCGTTTTACACCAGAAAGCGCTCAGGGTGTGGACTTGCTTGTTCTGTAACTTCCATCTCCCCTGTCATTTAACTTTTTAGTGTTCTATTTTTTTCTCTATAGAGTGGTGTCTGATAAATTAAAGGGAACTAGAAGTTGTTTTTTTTACTAGAGGAGATTTTTCATATGCATTAATTTACCTTGATTTATCTTGATACTTCAAGACGAGAGACCTATGCTCGTTTGTCCCTCTTGATACATCCGAGTATCTTCCTCAGATATATACAGGCTGTACTTCAGTCGGTGGCCAGCCAGGTTCCTTTTTCCAGACCCGACTTAAAGGCATTTACTGTCTTTGCAGACACAACATAATTTGGAAGCGTGTTCCAATCATTCACTACTTTAACTGTGTAGGAATTCTTTCTAACAATGGTATTTGATGATCTACTTTTATAAAGTTTATAATCATGTCCTCTAGTTTTACTCTGAGGTGGGCATTCAAAAATATTACTTGAATCAATGGTACTGTATGTTTGAACAAGCTCTCTTTCTTCTATAAGATATTGTAGGTAAGTTTAGCTCTTTTAATCTATCTACATATCCCTTCCTTCACTTATTAATCTAGTAGATCTCTGTTATACTTTTTCTAACAAATCACTATCTTTTTTGTATAAGGGAGACCAAGCGCTTCCCCCATACTCAAGGGAAGGTCTTACTATAGACTTATAACCATTACTATCGAGGTACTTAATGACCTAATAATTAAACCAAGCATCCTATTGGCTGATAGGGCAACATTTACAGCATGTACAGAAAAATCCAATTGATAATAGTGTCAACTTTTAATTAGACTATCCCTGGGCCTGTCACAGGGTTTACAATATAAATTTGCACTCGTCTGGTCTATAAATACCAGATATATTAAAATACGCTAAGCGCACAGCCATCATGATTAATTGAGTTGGAAGGCATGAGATGTCTGGAATTAAGACTAGTAAATATTTTCGAGTACAAATATGAACAGCAGCCATTAGGCCGACTTCAAAGAAAGCCTAGCCTATTTTGTATGCACATGTGGGAATGCAATCAACAGAAAAAGGGTAGTTAAATAGATATTTGAAGTTAATTGTTAAAGTAATTAAAACCCCATTCACTTTAAAATAATGGAGATAATGTGGGTATACAATCCAAATCTTGTAAAACTGGAGATAAACATTGAGGGCCAGGTTTAGGGGCCGATCAATTAATTATTTTTCATTTCAGTTATTATACAGTGCTCGTCCTTCGTTAATAGGTAAGCAATCTAATTTATTTTATTTATGAAATGGGATCATAGATTTTTTTAATTTTTTATACTGACAGATATTCATGTGGATTAAAAAAAACCAGAAATTTGACTCATATGGACACAGGGTGACCTCGAAAATCACAAAAAAATTGCATAGTTAAACTAAGTGGCTATTCTGAGTGCAGATAATCTGATGTCATAATTGTGTAATATGGTGGAATATAAGTTAGAATACCAAGTTTGACCTTGATAGCTACTACCAATAAAAGTATATAACCTCTAAAATTCTTAGTTTGGAATTAAAATCATTATTATTATTATTATTATTATTATTATTGTTTTTAAAAAAATGACGGTCTTTAGTGTTTCTGAATACATTATTGAATTTTATTGTGTTTAAGTAAAACTCATTTTTTCATTGAGCACGTTTATATATTAATAAAGGGTATTAATGTCTGGGCCAGGTCTAGGTTTGATTTAGGAAAGCTATTATTATTATTACTATTATTATTATGATTATTATTATTATTATTATTATTATTATTATTATTTTTTATTATTATTATTGAGGGCCAGGTTTAGGGGCCGATCAATTAATTATTTTTCATTTCAGTTATTATACAGTGCTCGTCCTTCGTTGATAGGTAAGCAATCTAATTTATTTTGCAATACATGAAATGAGGATGTGCCAGGCTGCAAAATATTAGGCCTAGAAATCCATTGCCGCATTTCAAAATTTTGCACAAAATTGTAGACTTTGATATACAACACAAGTATTTACAATTCTACGCATTTTATTTCTCTAGAGGTTTTTATGTGCAACTTTTCGTGCAACTTTAATTATTTTTTGTACACTCCGCAAAAATAATACAATTGAAATTAGTATTAGAATTAAGATCTGCGAACAGGTACAAACGTAGGATACAATTGCCCAGATGTACTTACTGATTATGGATAGGACTTGATATGCATATCAGCGGGTGTCAACAAAAAATTTACAGCCATGTTTACAGCATGGACGCGAAAATGGTACGCGGTGAACACCCTACGCGCTGCTATTTATAAGATCTTTGGTAACACTGCCTCCAGTAGCGTCACGCTTCTAAAGGGGTAAAATCGTACATAATGGCCTACAAAAAAATTGCCAAAAAGCTATTTTAAAGTTACTCTATTAATAATGGCCTATCAAAAATTCCATTTAGAAAAAAAAAATCATCTTTCTAGTTCCATTTTAAACTGAATTCACAGCGCTATAGTTCCATCACCAAAACAGCGGTTTAGTAAACACTATATTGCTTTTGGTATATTTTACAGTAAAAATGCTGAATAAATTTAAAGAAATTTATTTGAGAGAATATCATAAAGCAGAGGAAATTCTTCATTGTATACCTTCGCAATTAGTTCCGAAAAAGCCGTTAGTGCAAAGACAAACATACTCTCCCACATTTGATGAACTTAAGAAACAGATTCCTCCATTAAGACATGGGTTTGGTGAACACTGATTGACAACTGCAATAAATAAAACAATTAAAAAGGCTATTAACACTGTCTCTTTAAATAATGAATTACAAAGAAAAAAGTGAAAATTCATTTTTCTTCAATTTCAGATACTAGTACTTGATCGGACAGGAATTTGTTATGTATTTATATTTAAAATCATGGAATGATATCTTAATAACTGTGCGTTGACGTAATATAAAACATTCAGAAGCGAGATGTTTAATGATGCAAGTGTTTTTGTGATTTTCGAGGTCACCCTGTGTCCATATGAGTGAATGTATACATATTATATTACAGATATATTATATATGGGTAGTCGTCTCTAGTCACAAGCAAGCACAGGCTGATCAAATGAATTAAAATGGAATGGCATCCATTCAAAGTTGGGACCAGCCCTATAAAAGTGAAAAAGCCTATGTTTCCCTTAACAGTTCGTCATGTGGACAGTTAAAATCTTTTCTTAAATTTACACCAGTTAATCAGATATATTAGATCTACTTATACACCAAATTTCAGCTTCGGTACTCAGCTTCTTCATGGTTAGATACTATGTTGAAAACTACACATATTTTAACGTAATCGGAAATAACAAAAGTTTTTAAGAGTTGGGTCATTCCATGAAATGGGATCATAGATTTTTTTAATTTTTTATACTGACAGATATTAATGTGGATTAAAAAAAACCTGAAATTTGACTCATATGGACTCCTAATATTTAGTGTCAATCTATGGTGGGGTGTACATGTGATGACCAATTAAAGTGATTTAAGGTCAAACAGTCTACACCGAATATTTTAAAAATCGGTCAGTTGATGTGAATGAAACTTACGGGAAAGTTGGTCTGAGGACCATCTAAAGGAAAATATGCTGGCAACGAATCAGTCAAGGGTGTAAATTTGAGTCATTTCAATTTTTCAGGACCCAGACCTAAATATCTCTTTAAAAAAAATCAATGGGTATAAATGGGTATGAATTAAAACCTTGCATAACAGTTTGTCAAGGTCGAGAAAAGAAATGATTAAATTTTTGTGACAATCAGGAGTAGGGTGTAGATCTGAGGACCATTGAAAAAAAAACCGTCCCAGACCGCATATTTCAAAAACTGATCAAATGGTAGGAATGAAACGTTCGGAAAAAGTTTAACTGAGTTTACAAGGAAGATAGTATTATGTGTTGGTGACGAATCAGTAAAGGGTGTAAATTGGAGGGTCATTTAAATTTTTGAGACCCCAGACGTAAATACCTATAAAAAGTTTTCAATGGGTGTAAATGAAACTTTCTATAATAGTTTGTAAATGTCCAGGAAAGAAATGACTGAATTATTGTGATGATCCAGCGTAGGGTGTGAATATGAGGACAAAGGAAAACGTGCCGACCAGATATTTAAAAAATGGGTCAACTGATCCGAATGAAACTTTCGGGAAAGTTTAACCCAAGTTACAAGGAAGATAGTATTATGTGTAGGGGACGATCCAGGTTAGGGTGTAAATTTGAAGGTCATTTAAATTGCAAACATTTTAGCATTTCATTTTTTATATGTTTTATATACCCTCAAAGTATTGTATTCTCATTGTAATTGTGTTGTTGTATTAATAAGTCTACCTAGAAATTGAATAAAGTAAATAAACATAAAATACCACAATTTTTAGTGTATTCTGTCAATGTGAGCTAATTGAGAGGCACAAGCAGGACAATATATAAAATACTTTAATATTCAAAATTAGACATAACAGGTTATGGTGAACCTAGCCTAAATTTCTAGAAAAATCTCAACATTAGGGACGATTATCCTTTCGAGCATTAGCAAACGATTGTTGAAATATTCTCAAGTTAATTTTCCAATCAATTTTGAATAGTTTACAGGCGATATTCATTATCAAAGTCAATCAGATTACAGTACTGTAGTATAATACCACTCCCTCTCCATTTCATCTTTCCCACTCTATGCATATATCTGTTTTGTTTGGCTAGATGACAATATGCACGTCGGCAAAAGATATGGAATCATTCTCTCTCGGCATAGAAAATGGAAAAGCCACTCATACAGTACGTCACATTGCAAAGCCTGCCTGCGAACAGGCGGTGGCAAGGACAATCTTCAAGCTGTAGTTGCAACAGTGTTGAGAAGTAGGTCAGCGTCGTAGTTTTTGCGGACGGACTTGAAGCATTATGAATATTAAAAATAATAAAAACCATATTTTTTTCTGCTTATTTTCACGGTTTTTCTTCCAAATACAAGTTCACCTCATTAATAACGATCGGTCGTTATTTTTAGACAAAGGTAATATGTATGCACTGTACAATAAAGCCGATAGAATGAGAGTGGATCTTAATGTACCGACGAAGCGAAAATTTTTGCTTAAATGAGAAGTTAGGTGTAGAGCCGAAATTTGGAATGGAACCTGAATTTTCGTGACACCGGCTTCATGGTTTATAATTTACAAAATTAGTGAAAATCTATGTACTATTATTGAAAATAAATGAGTTTACAAATGGATACTAAAATATGTAACCATAATTAATATTATTTAAAATGATACAATGACTCACCTTGTGAGGAAGCAGAACTTACAAGAAGCATCAAAGTCATCACATACAAAAAATTCATTTTGTATAGATCAAAACCGATTTTCTTAGCAACTCAATAACTGAAAAATTCTATAATATAAAGGTACATGTACATTGTTGAATTTTCTTTTGCCATTTCAATATACTTTTTATAGGATAAAGGAAAATAATAATATACGATACGATGTTAATAATAATAGATACCAGTACAAACTATTTTAAATAGTAACTATAACATATATAATATGCATGTGTTGATGAAGTTAAATTAAGTTTAAATTTAATGGAGTTAAATTTAAGTCATGAACCCAGTTGAAACTGTATATACAACATGATATATCGGAGTACTGACATAATATAACTTTTGTATATAAAACTGTAATAAAAAAAAAACACTAAATAAAAATAATACTAAAATGAAAATAAAGAGATTGGGCAGAATTAACGAAATTAATACATGAAAAATGGATGATTATACCAATAAAGGTGATTATTTATTATACACTATACATAGAGATCAATGATTTCTTGTAATTATATTCAAAGCTAAAAACGGTGAATTGGTTCAAAATGCAGCTTTTTCCAAAGTTTTGGACCAACAAAATACAACTTATTCCAAAGTTTTGGACCAACGTCAAAAACAGAAGAACCCCTTAGTCGGTGCAATGATCTGAAGAAAAAATATTTATTGAAGATCTAGTATTAAAAGTATGAATACTGTCATGTTTTTAATAGAGTGCTTAAAAGAGTTGGTAGAAAGTTAATGAATAATTTGTACATAAATAAAGCAATTTGTAATTTGTTTAAATCAATTTATGTTGAGGACATTACACTTATGGAAAAGTTCTTAGGAGTGTGACATGTAAGAAGCACCTGCGCATAATCAAAGAGCATGTGTTTGCATTTTAAAAAGTTCAAATTAATTTAAAGTAACAGCCCATGAAATGTTAACCTAAGAGAGAGATACGGGAAACCAAGGTGTTATGTAATGAAATAAGGATATTTGTTGGAAGTGTATACTTAAGTTTATTCATGATACCTATGTTTCTGGACACAATGGTGGATATTCTAGTAATACTATGTGGTTTCTTTTACTTTACAAATTTCAACATTGTCAATGTAAATGTCTTGGGAATATTTAAGTTTACAAGTTGTTTTGAGAATTATATTATACAGTTAGTTTTATCAATATTTATACTTTAATCAATTCAAGATTAATCTATATATTCCAATAAAGGTTTGTTTAAATGTCATGATTAGTGGTATTGAGTGCTTTTCATAAATCAAGAAAGACACCAATGGCTACATATTGTTGTTTATGAGCGTGAGTTATTTTATCATACATATCTAAAAAGCAGTTAGTAAAATTACATTTTCTAAATTCATATTGGAAGTCAGATTAAACATTATATTTATTTAAATAAAAAAATAATCTTTAGTAAATCTTTTGTAAGTTCTAAAATTTTAAAGCAAGTAAGGATACAGGTCGGTAATTACTGAAGTTGTGAGAATTGAACTTTTTATATTATTTGGATGACTTTTGCAATTTTAAGCTAATCTGGAAAATGCCAGTTTTGAAAAAACAATTAAAAATGTGACTCAACGGTTTGGAAATTAGTAAAGAAACATGCTTAAATATGTTATTGGAAAGACCATCTAGTCCAGAGCTTTTGCTAATTGTAAGACTTGAGATAATAACCTCCAGAACAGAGAAGTAAAATAGTAAAACATAACAATTTTATTAACATAAAAAATTCATTACAAAAACCAGAACAATTGAGAAAACACCAAGAAAAATGTTTACAAATTTTTTAAATACAAAATTCAATAAATCAATAAAAGGAGAGAACAAAACACCACTTAAACAGGTACAGGGAAAACAACAGAGCAAGAAAATACTGAAACACACCATGAATTTAAATACACAAATATATAATTTATATCCTCTCAACTGCACAAGTAACTTTACTAAATCTTTATGTAACTTTATTAAATCTTTATTAAATCAACTGTGCAAGTAACAACAATATTTAAATGGTAATACCATGGACTTATTAATAGGTCCATGGTAATACTTCAGTAACAAAAACAAAAATAAAAAAAACAATATGAATTACATACATTAACTGTCTCTCCGTAGCCATAGGACCAAAAGATATTTTAATAGCCCATTGCAATATATGACCAGAATTTGGAATGAGAGAAGGGCCTAAGAAGAAGGAAAGGGAAAGAAAGGGGAATGAAGGGGGGGAAAACAATTTTTTTTTTTTTTTTTTTTTTTTTTTTTTTTTTGATTTTTTTTTTTTTTTTTTTTAGATTTTATCAATTTTAGGTAATGTATCGTCATTAATAATATAGCTAGTTGGTGTTTTATACACCATTTTGCATGTCTCATCTGTTTACGTATTTGTTGTTGAAAAATATTTTTTAAATTTTAAGTGCCTGATGGTTTTAATGTCTGTTCCAAGTTTGTCTCTTGCCTTTTTTAATGTCTCTTTTTTTGAATTTGTAAAATTGTAACAATTCAGTCTTTAATACAGTACTGCAATTACAATTATTTTTGAATAAAATACCTTTATGAATGAATGAATGAATGAATGAAAGTTTACTTTATTTGAATTTGCTAATTTTTAGTTATTATTTTCTTTTTCAATTATACATTTTAATTTATAATACATTTTTTTTTTTTTTATCTTACTTAGTTTTAAGGAAGTAGTTATTCATACGTTATTAGTACAATAAGATAGCAAGACTGAAGGTTGATTAGTAAGAAATAATTTTTGCCCAAGCTCAGTGTTCGTATTTCGCCAATTTCAGTCTTAATTGTTCTTATTTCGTCATATTTTACACACTTTTCAAACATACAAAATTATTATTTTACTGCAGTATATTACTGTATTATAGGGTATTACCATGAATTGTATTCCTGTATAGTATTACATAGTCACTAGTAGTATTTCAATAGCAATTGTAGTTCTGGCTTTTAAATTCTATTGTTTCTATCCCATTATTAAACAAAGGTGGAAGATTTTTTTGATGGACAGTCAAATATTACCATGCTAAAGTTATAACATTTTTATTACAGTACCTACTATTACTATGTAAGTAACAGATTGCTGTTTATATGTAAGTTTGTTTAATCATTATATCTCCCTGTTTTCAATATTAGAATTATATTAGAATTAATTTGATAACAAAAATAAATACTGTAGTAACTAAAAATGAGCAAATGCAAATAAAGTAAACTTCATGTTTGTTGTTATTTGATAATAACAAAAATAAATAGTAACTAAAAATGAGCAAATGTAAATAAAGTAAATTTAATGGCTTAATGTATATCTCATATTTGTTTGTTGTTACTTGAATATTACCATTTAAATATTGTTGTTATCTGTGCAGTTGATTTAATAAAGATTTAATAAAAGAGATGATATAAATCTTGATGTACTCCTTGTATTTAAATTTGTGTTTTATAAAAGGGGGTGGGGAATGTCCAGGGGAAATTGTTCTAGGGGGAACAGTCTGGGGGAAATGTGACGGGGGAAAATGTCCAGGAAAAGTACATTTAACTTTTTTTTCTCTCAAACAATTTGTACTCCCGGCAGGTGGTGCTGGTGTTAGGACACGCAGATTCATCATGGTTAAAGTCGAAGGTTATGTTATTTTTATTTATATTTTAATGGGAACAGGACAATTTTATAATAATAATATTAATAATAATATTTATTCGGCAAAGTAAAAAGTATACATACAATATTCTTGCCAGGAGTAAGTAATAGGCATTAAGCCCAAACAGTAAACTGCTCTTCCTCCATCATAAAAAACAAATACAATGACAATACAATATAAATATAAATATATACAAAAAGTAATTCAAAATAAATTGATTTAACTATAACAAAATGAAAAACAGAGATAATTAATCAGGCCCGTAGCCAGGGGGGGTTTTTATGGTTCGGGCGGACCCCCTTTTCTAGCAAACAACCCTGTTTTCTAGCGAACCCCCTCAAATTTTTGAATGAGTCCCACTCCGACAGAATGTCTGTTTTTAACTTACCCAGCATTAAATCAAAATTTAGCACCTAATTCATTATTTGGTCACCCGTTTTTAAATTGTAGCCTGCGATACATACGTTCATAGAATATCTCAGCTTCAGAAGTTCGGAGATTTAAATTGAACGCAAATCCGGCAAACCATGACTTTACGGTAGCTCACATAAAAATGGCAAACATCGATAAAAACTTTCACTGGCCTTTGGCTGAATGTTTGTAAGAAATGTACCAACTGGTAACGAAACCGGTCTCCGTCTACCTAGAGTAAATTGCGCCACCAAACGAAGATAAATTTTTGCGACTTAATCCAACAAATGCAGCTGAAGTTTTGCGACTTAATTATTGTGGATTGTGTGGTTAGTAAATTCTATAGCCATACTGTCCATAGCGCACACTAAACTATTTGCTGATGGAGCATTTTTGGGAAATTGACTCTACTTTTTTCCATCCCAAACAACATATTATTAATAAATCAACATGGTCCATCTCAGTCATCAAAGCGAGTCACAAAATTAGGAAGATTGTTTTCAACAGCAGACACACACAACAGAACGGAGTGCGTCAAAATCTAAAAAATACGTACTGGCATTTTGTAATACACATTCCGTCGTTGTACAGTATGACACGTTTCATTAACATAACACACTGAGGATCGCCAACGAATTGGGTGGGTATTCACACTTTTACGATATGGCGAACTATTTTGATTAAAATGTTAAAGTGATTATATAAGAATTAGATGAGTCACTGTCAATAAAACAATTCGCGGAAGAGGAGAATTCAAAATATCGGTACTGTTAATATGGGACTAATCAGATGACTGACGCCGTTCTCCATCGACAATTGATTTTATGTGCATTATTTATCTACAATTCTTATCTACAGTATATATACTAGAGAATATTTACACTCACAATTTAAAAAAAAAAGTTACCAACAACGACATCTAAATAGCTGTGGGAAAAACAAATTATCAGCCTGCTGCTCTCTGCCTGAATAGTGATCGTAACCGAACAATAATGATGCAGCAACACGCTTGGTCAACTTGTAAAAATTTAGAGCTTTCTGCTGTTTGCCCATAAAACAAATTTTGGAGTGTTATACAGTACAATTTCAAAACAATGTCATCGTAAAGAAACAGTTATAGTATTGAAAACAAACAACTTGAAACAAAATCGGTGTACGAATGTAAATAAATATTTACAATGAATTTTAATGGTCAACTTGTTGTCAAATTTTACGACCAATTTTTGCATACATTTGTGAGTGACGGTGTGTAATAAACATGCAAAACAAACATTAGCGGTTAGCTGTATAATATCTTTGAATATCATTTTAGACTGATTCATTCATATGCTTGGTCATCTTGTAATCATTTAGAATTCAACAGTTTTTAATAATAGGGTCCGTATCTCTACACTTTTAGACGTAGTATCAAATTATAGTTGCCATAGACCCGGTTTCATACACATTCGCTTAAGTAAATTTCAAAGGAAACTGTTTTCCCAATTTTTCTTATTGTTAAATACTCCTATGCAATACCGTAGTCCCCTGGTTGAAATTGACAGATCAGTTAGACACTCTGAAAAGATCTTTTATATAATAAGGCCATAGGCCTAATGTGTGTGAAGTACTGACTTTGTTAATATCGAATGGGTGAAATTGCGCACTAACTTCAAACTCTTAGCCTAACATACAATGCCAGAGGAAAAGATATCACGTTTTAGTCACCAAAAAGGATTTTCCACGGACGCACAGAGTAGGCCTTTGAATAGTATGTCCCAAAGCGAACGAGTTTCTGATCTCAAAAATCCAGACACTTCGTTAAGGCTTATACAGTACAAAATACTGTACAGTACATAATTCATTGAAAAAGCTTTAAAATGAAGGACTTTTAAATGAAGTTTATGTATATATACTAATATTTTGCGAATCTTGGGTTCTTAAAAGTAATCTTGGGATTTTTTAGACCCAATCTTGAATTTTTATTTTTCCTAGTGGCCACGCTGCATTTAGAGACAGAATTACCCCGACGACATCAAACTAGTGTAGGCCTAGGCTTAAGTACAGTAGGACGTAGGCCTGGCTTTTGTTGTAAAAGTTGAAGTGCATGTACAGGATGCGCCATAGGCCTATATTTAAAAAAAATAATACATTTGTTCATTATTATTGGTTGGCTAGGACCTAAGCAGGCAGGCCAGCTTTGCCGTCGAAAGTGCACATGTTTACAAACGCCATTGATTGGAATGAAAATAGACACGCTGAATTTCGTTTGTTTTATCATAGTATTTATCGAACATTTATCTATATAAAAACAAGATTAATATTGTAGAAATTGTATTTCTAAAGATTCATATATAATTCATATTTCATTTAGTAGACAATAAATATTCAGTAAGATACTAAAAACGATTATTAATTCTGAAATGTGCATAAAATCTCAGCTATTATTAATCAGTATGTATTAGGTTAAAGTCTTAAAACAATTTCGAATTAGGCCTAGTAAACAAATAATTGTAATTAAAGTTTAGGTTCCCATGATGTCAGATGACGTATTCAATATGATGCTATATTTTGGAATCTGACTTAATTTAACGATGGCCCTGTCAGTTGTAGTAATGACAATACTTGTGATTTTTTAGCCATGTAGTAAAAATAGTACTATTATTTTCAGTGTACAAGATGAGAGTCAAGAAGAAGTTCAGCTTCTACTTTATTTTGTAACAGGCAAGTTCATTGAAAGGCAAGTTAGTAAGGGATGGGTCAAGTTTGGTGTATTCGATGAACGTTCTTGGGAAGAAAGAGAATAAGTAATTGTCAGTGTTTGCTGTAAGGGAACAGAATTTCTTGAGATAAGCTGCTCGGGTAGAGCCAGAACAGTGATTTAAGTCGGCAGATGGTATGGAAACAAGTTTATTTATAATTTTATGAAGAAGAATGATTCGGAGCTGTCTGCAGCGGTTTTCAAGAGATGACCAGCCAAGGATGTTAAGTATGGAAATGACACTGCCGCACATGCGGTAGTCATTTCGCACAAATCTAGCAGCCCATCTGGATTTTTTTAAACTTGAGAGCTATCTTGTTTTGGTAGGATCCCAGACTGTAGCGTAATATGCAAGTTTTGTCCTAATAAGGTTAAATTATATGTATTTTAAAAATTGTATACAAATAAATAATATAAAATATTAAAAAGAACAACAATGGTAAAAACACAAGCTAAAGGAAGTCTATATAGTAGGCCTTGGCCTACATCAAATCATATATCACACTTTCTACATTTCTAATGTATGTATTAATTATGTATGTATAATTTATGTATGTATAATTTATGTATGTATAATGTATGTATGTATAATGTATGTATTATTTTCTACATTTCTAATGTATGTATTAATATCTAATGTATGTACTGTTTAGTATGTTTTTTTATTATTTTAATCCTGTGACCGCAATGTAAATAACTTCGTGGCTATTGTTACACCAGTCATAAATCAATTCTACCTGTGGGTTATTTTTATGTTTATGTGTCATGTCATAAAAGAAATGCATTGAAGATGATATAGGTCATTGTCAAGTATAAATTATTGTATTAAGTTTGGAAATCCAAACTAGTCGTAACTTGTTTTGTATTTTTTTATAGTAAATATTTCTTGTTTAAGATTGCAACCAGTATTCCCTTTTGAAATGCCTTGGGTATGATACCATATTTAATACAAACATTGAAGGTACTAAAATCATAAGTGAGGTAAACAGTCTTATTTTCTATGTTATTATTACCTGATAAATTTGACATATTTTGGTTTAATATTTTAATAGATGTTTCGGGTAAGCGATAAATAACACCTAGGATATTATGTTTTAAGTTCGGATGATATTTCAGTAAATACTGATTCAGATTAATTTGAAATACACCTAGAAAGATCATTTCAATCGGAGTGATGAAATTGTCCATTTAAGTAAATTGCGACTCCAAAATCCGATCTCGTTGACTTTGAGAAGTGAAGCATATTATATCCAGCGATGTTGTAGAAAGAAAACATTAGTTTATTGGAATTTTTTTAAAGCGTTTCTAAAAAAAAAAAAAAATGAGCTGAAAATATAGGTTAATACTACTAAGTTAATCAGTGACTTGGTCAAAATATTAAACTAAATTTCTAGCATTGTGATAAGTTGAAAGACGAATCTTTCATACCGCATTTATAATTGCACAAGTCATTATAATCAGGCGAATATAGACATCTTTGTCATCTAGATTGAGGTTAAATGCATCAAAAACGAGGGATTACAATTTATGAAAATCGATAAATAGTAGCCATAGTATTCATCAATATAAACCAAAAATAATTGTTTCTGATACTATACTATTATGAATTTTGGGAAAACGCCGAACGTTTTACAATTGTGTAATAAATGATAATCCAATTCAGCTTTTATGAAGCATAGGGATATCTTCTCATACTTTCTAAGCAAACAAATTGGCAGGCCTTGGAACCAAACGGACGAAAATTGATGAGAAATACAACACATTTTAAGAAAAGAACTAAGGATTTAATTGTAAACGTGTTTAGAGTGTTCTCTCTCACCCATCATCAGTACAAACGGAAAGGCAAATAACCGGAAAGAAAATCTTATTCTTAATTAAGGGTATTTATACAAAGAAATGAATGAATATTAATTAGTGAATACAAACTATACTATTAACGTTCGCATTTTTTTTATTGTTTGAAGTCAAGGACAGCTCCGTTGGAGGACATCCGTTTACCAGCCCACTACGAAACGTAGTTTGGTTCCTTTGGAAAACAAGTTCAATACTTCATGTTTCCATTTATTTTTTCTTCTAAATCTGTTGATGTTAGATCATCAATTTATTTAATTTTAATGATATAATAGTTCTCTACCTTAACTTGAGAACGATGTCGAATTTGGTGTTAAGAAAAGGGAAGGGACTAAAATATGTCTTGGCTTTCCGTCAAAACTGCTACCATCACAGTAGGCGCGTCCTGTTACAGGTGGTGTACTTACAGTAGTAGACCATTTAAACTTTTCAAGAATGTTGTATATGAATAATTTACAGTTATCATTTTGACATGGCTTACTCCTACAATACGAATATTATTGCGTCTTATTCATGTCGATTTGCAATATATTTAGGCACAATTCCATGAACTTTACAGTCTCTTGTAGTTTATCAATGGTTCGTTTATTCAACTAATCTTTTATCTCCAGTTCGTTTATTTGAGCTGAGTTGAATATGTCTGCGATTGACTCTCTAACATCCTCTTTGCCATTGATACAGATTATAAAAACGATTTAACAAATTTTCTAAACGATTGGGTGTCGTCTAAATCCTCAGATACATTTTTTGTTTTGCCCATAAAAATGATGAGGGATTTAAATTATCAAGGGCTCAACAGTCCAGAGCCAAGTAGCAAATGGTGAGATGACTGAATATGGGCTACAGCCTAGGAAATATGTTGCCTATCTTGGGGTAGGGGGAGGGGGAAAATTATATTATTATTATTATTAAAATACCTATCCAAATAATGTTATTTTGATTGCCAATCCCTAATATTGTGGTCTGAAAGCTCAATTTAGGCCTTACTCAGCCATAAAAACTCTCCCTGCTAACCCTTACCAGAGACCCTGACCAGAACTCTAATTAGACCCATTTGTTTGGAGCCCTCCTTGATGTACCGTATGGTTCCTGTTCAGCATGTCATCTACATAATTGATGCACTAGAAATGCAGGGACAAAGTGCTCTTTTTACAGAATATCTCCACCGGACACCGAAAAAATTACCAATTTATTCACCTGCATGTAAAAGGTTATGTATATTTAATACTAATAGTAATACTTATGATAATGATTCAATACTATTGTTAACATATTTAATGTTGGCTTTTCTTATTTTTTCATTCCTTTTATGTTTCTTGTTTAACTGTTTATTGTATATGCTTGTAAGGTCACTGTGTTGCCCTCTTGGATTGATGTCAGTCTGTTTTCACACCGAAATAAATAAATAACAAATAAATAAATATGTCAAATAAAGTTATTGGGTTTAAGAATGAATGTGTGTTTAGTGATTAGAATCATGAGGTGTTATAATCAGGGAAGAGTGAAATTTAACTGTTCCCTGGTTATAATTCACAGTGATTTTTTTTTTAAATTATTATTTATTAGAATTTTGCAATATTTTTTTTTCTATGAACAGTCAAAAGAAGATTCAATGTAAAACTTAAAAATTAATAGAATGTTGGAATGAAACTAAGGTCATTTCTTTAAAGTTGGTTTAGGATATACATGAGGGTTTGGGGGTTGAAACCAGAAGTTGCTGACATAGAAAATACACCATTTTTGCATTGAGAGTTTATATTGAAGGGGTTGAGTTCAGATAAAAATATTTTTACCATATATGGGCAAGATACATATCTTCCAGTTGTGTAAGTTTCATTTCCAATGCTAACTATCTACGTAGTTTTTTTCACCCCTCAAATTTAGGGTATGGGAGTCAATTTTTGAGCTGCGGCCATTCTTGGATTGTCATAAATCTGTGATTTGATGTTTGATTGGAATAATCTTGCATTTGGCTATAGTCTATAGTATATATCTATAACTAATTGCCATTAAAATATTTGGTCTCGGCAAATAGTTGCTCATAACCTTTTAATTCCTATTCAGAGCTTGATTCTGATGCCAGAATCAGAAAGTATGGGCAGAACTCAGCCAGAGTAGCAATTTTCAGCATTCTATTACGTCCAGTATCTATACAGGCCTATTCATTTTATTTTTCTTTGTATTTTAAGTCTAAATGGTTTTGTGTAAAATACCAATGATAAATATCATTAATCAATCAATCAAAATATAAACAAAACAAAAGACTTACCAAGTAAACTTTCAGAATGTAATCGACTTCTGACAAACCGTATTGAAATAGGTGTAATAATGTATTGGTATTGAGTCAGCTACATCACCAACCCTGTACAACAATGTGTAAACACATGATTATCAAAGGGCCATTATATTGACAACAATTACTGGTTAAGAAGAATAACATAATAATTGTGAGTACCCAATAGACCCAGTCTACCAATACTGCCATGATTCGGAAAAAACGCATTATATCCCTTTTTGAAATTTTTGAGATTTTTGGCTAAGGGGCATCCTATGGATGTAATCTATCATGATAATTTATCATATACCCCAAAAAGTGTTCAGGAATATGAAATTAATATTAGAGTTACGCATTATATTCATCCACCAAAAGCAAAAAAATCTGGAAGAGTGCATTATATCCACTAGGCATTGAAAAGTAAGCCATCAACCAATCACAGAAGACAATGGTGCATATTTAATTAGTTTCCTAGCTGGTAGAAGGGCATAATACCCGGAGTTTGTTTTTGATCAGAGTACAATTATTAAAAAAAGAATGCATTGCAATATGACCATGACCAAATTGTGGTCAGAATATAAATGTTAGTCTGTAATATTATTAACTATTATTAACTAACAGCATTCAACAAGCAACATAAAGCATACATGTCAAACCTAAATAGGCTATTTGCTTGGAATTTAGATGCATTATATGTGCTAAATTTACATTTAAAATAGTTAACAATATTTAAATGAGAGCGCTTCCGTATAATTTAAGGAAATACAAATTTATATGGCCTGAAGTTGTGTGTTTAGAAAAGGTAGGTATATATGTTTTTTTTTTACGTTATTTAGACATATAATGGAATTTAAACCCTTAAAATCCTGATGAAAATTCACTTTAACTTGTTATTTTTCATTATACCCGACGTCTAAAGCATGCTTTCTACTGGTAAAACTGGATATAATGCCTACCATCAGATTTTTCATGCTTCATTGACTGTTATTTTAATTTGGAAAAGCGCATTATGTCCACTTTGACTGGGTTTTAGAAAAAAATAATCAAAAGGTACTTTAGTATTTTTTTCTGTTGTCAATAAAAGTAAGAACCCCACTTCCTCCTTTCATTTCTATTCTTCTCTCTTATTTTTTAAGAGGAAAGGGGTTGGGAAGGGAGGCTCCTCTGGACCTGTCCCTGCTTATGTTAATTTTAATACATAACTTCATTCTAGTTCTAGTTTACTGCATCTAAACTGGTTTTTTTTTCTTTCTTGGAACAGCTACACCCCTCAGATATATCATTCCTACCGTGGACAGCTTGACATGTATTTATTGTTGTAAGAAACATTACAGATATTTGGTTGTAAAAATACTTCCCTAATGTTGCAGAAAACACATTTCTGGGTATCTAGGGAAATATTTTCTAGAGGTGAAAGCCTACGTAGCTTTAAGGAGGAAAGAATTCTAATATAAAAATTTTATGCTTGCAAATTTGTACAAAATTGGAATTCCCTGCTACCAGAATTCATTCTAAACTGAAAAAAAAAATGTGTGTGTTGTAATAATATACAGTTAAACGAAATACTGAAGAGCTTGCTAGATTATTTATTTCAAGTTTATGCTGATAGCACTTTACGTTAGATTTACCTTGAATGGTATAGTTATACGCTTTGTGTATGTACTTCTTCTTTATCCATTAGAGCAGAAATCACCAACTATAGTTGAACAGAGAAGATGTATTGATAGTTAGACTATTCAGAGTCATTCAGTAATATAAATTCATTAAACCCACTCTTCTATAAGGCACGAATGAGAGCAGTCATTCATGCAGACATGCATCACAAGCTTGTGGGGGTTTCGGTCAGATAGATAATAATAATAGTAAGAACATGCAGATATAAATTTTTGCAGAAGACTGTTCTCCGCTTCTGTAAATATGGGACTCGTGCCAATGATTTTACCTAAGACTCATGCGACTCCCGCAGAAGACTCATCTATAACCACTGAGAGAGTGAGATGAGCAGGTCGATTAGATGGATGTTATAATTATAAGATGACTTATGTTTTTATCAGCTTTACAATATTATAGTTTACACTGTGACTTGCTATTATATGCCTTTACTTCAACTGTTTTTACAGCATGCATGCAAGTTAATAATCATTGTAGATTTCAGTAATCACTGTGCTTAAAGTTTGCCTCTTTTAAAATGATTTAACACAAAAAATAATTAGCTTTATGGAAATTCAAATGTAAAATTTGTAGTAAAGTCTTAATACATTTTAATAGTGTTTTTTATCCTTTTAGTATTTATAGTCTAATATTTAAGTATTTTAAATTTATCTAAATTTCTAATAAGACCTACTTCTTTAAAAAATTATTATTTTCAATTAAATAGTTCCCTATTTAATTTACTCTAAATGTAAAATGTCATATTCATTAATGAATGTAGGTTAATAAGATCTTACTATTTTATCTTTTTATCTGTTCTGATTGAATTGTAGTAAAACCAGTATATTTCTATAATAATGAATACAAACTAATTACAACAGAATATTTTATTGAAAAGGTTATTCATTCATTTAACAAAATTAAATACTCCATTACATAGAGTACACATAAAATATTTACATTACTTAATTTATGGTATTTTATGGTATTTGTCTAAATATTTAGTATTCTAAATTTAGTTAAATTATAGTAGAAATCAGTGTTGTGTATACTGCAGGAAAAAAAATATGCCAGCGGCAACTGTTTGGTTTCCCAACTAGTCTACCAGAAATACGGATTTCATTGGACAAAATTGCAACAAATCATTTGATGATCTAAATATAAACTTAATTATGTGTAAAACAACATACTAAAAGTTTATCAAAATACCAACATAAAGGTGTTTTTTTTATTATCAATTCAGCACTATTTGAAAGTAAACTTTTATTACACGATACGTAATGTGATTTTCAAAATTTTCTTTATTATGATTGGTCAACAGTTAGGTCATATCAGTTTGACACCGGTAGAGAGAGAGAGAGACCAGCGTGCATAGTTGCCAGATTTAGCAGAATTCTGCTTTTTAGCAGAATTTTGACCGTTTTAGCATTTAGCATTATTCTTAGCAGAAATCGACCTATTCTAGAAGAATTACCAATATAATTGTTATTCCTCTCCCCTGTAAAAATAAACCGTCCGAAATCCCAACTTTCCTTCAATTAAAACATAGTATGTAAAATAATTCAAAGTCCGCCTCATGTACTATTTGGGCCCGATGAGGTACTGGTCTGGTCTACTGGAGCTCGTGCTTCGTAAAGGTCATCCCAAACATAGAAAAAGCCTTTTTAACCATACCTGTCGTTAGCCATATTAGCCTAGGTCAACACTAACTCCAGCTATATAAAATTGATTATAAGATTGAAAATTGAAAAATATTAATATTATTGTAGTGACACTGTGTCCATGTTTTAATTATCGTTGTTTATTCGTTAAAGATGTATTGTCCCATGCTAAATACCAAACAAATCATAAAAATATTTTTTGAAATTAACTTGCCCATTTTGAAATAAGATAAAAGTTATCAACTTAAACATAGAAATTAGTGTATTTAAAAAATGTCTACCCACCAGTTTACAGCGAAAAATGATAGAAACACTTCCAGTCACTGGAAGTGTTATTTTTATTACAATTTTTGGGTTTAAAAATCAGGGTACACATTTTTTTTAATTCAATAATTTTTATGCATAAGTTAATAATTTGTATGCTATTGCAATATGAGCAAGTTTATTTCAAAATTATTTTTATTAGTTTTTGACATTAGCAAGGGACAATACATCTTTAACGTTATTATATATATTATTTATATTTAAATTTAATGTATTGTTTAAGTATAAATTACTACGTCAGTGTTAAATTAATCTTATCTATTAAAATTGTATATTTAAATAAAATAGTAATAAGCATAACCGAGGCCTAGTCTAGGCCTAAACCTAGTGACAATGTGTGTCGTGTATAAAATAATGAGATTTGCTGGGCGAATTAGAGGAATATTACTACCGGTTTGCAGGAATTACAGAGCTATTGAAAATTAACTGGAATCATGCCAGAGCAGTTCCATGTATGTCCCAGACAAATGCAGTTCCATGTATGATGTTGCCTATCAGTTTAACCTCGGTATTCCTCTATTATAAACAAATATAAATAGATATAAAAACAAATGATAATGTATAATACAGCAGAACCAATCATTTGGGACACTCGTATTTAGGGGACACCCCTATTAAGGGAAAACTTTTCCGTGAAAAAATTAGTGGGACGGAGACACTTTCTGAGTGTGCCACTGTGGTCAAATAACCCATATTAAGGGGATACTATTTTTTTTTCATTGTATCACAACATCTACAGCACTCTAAAAATAGGAAAAATCATTCAACTTTACATTTTGACACCTTTTGAGCAATAAACTAGAATTTTCTCCCCTTTAATCCATGAGTGAATATCAGTATAGGTACTACATGTGTTTTTGACCCTTAACAATGGGGATTTCTTTTTCTTTGTTTTCTGTGTATTTCATACAGGATTCTAATCCATATCAAAACATATTACATATTGAAAAGTTGGTATAGGAAGACATCTTCGCCAAATTGCAGCTTGATAGTTGGCTCTACCAATGTGTTTGTATAGGGCATCTTGATTTGGGTGCACAGATTCTTCATTTGGATGACCACTTAATTTAAATAGGTTGAACCATGCTAATTTTTTTTTAGACAATATACAAATTTGTTTTTCTATCCTTTTGTATAAATCCGGAGTGACATTAAATGACTGACCTAGAGTTTGGAAAACATCAATCATTTCCTCGTTATTCATCATTTGTTTAGCTGTTCAAGTTTACCTTTTGTAGCAAAAGCACTTACTACAGAATCACATCCAGTAATACTATGTAGCCCAACAATAGCCTTTGCATATTTGATACCTACATGGTTAAAAATCTTGCCAATGTCTATGGTCCTTAGTGAACTACCTTTCCCTGTCTTGAAATATATATGACATTCTTCAGAAAATTCATCAAAGCAAGACACTGTTAATGTGAAAACATCAGTATCTGGACTTTTTACCACAACACTGGGGCTTGATTGAAAATGGATGGTTTTTAAACCAGTACTTTGAGCTAAACTTACCAGTTAATAACAAAACTTCAGCCAACATGCCAAAATCTGGTGGCAATTTAACCATCATTTGAATAGTGGCCATGGCATCAACAATCCATGTACACCCATAAGGAATTTGTTGCATAATTCCACTCTCACCAACAGTATCTTCGAGGTAGTGCAGTAGCTCCAGAATACAAAATGTTGGGTTTGAGGAGTTCTTGTCAATGAATTGCTTGTAGTAAAGTTGGAAAATGCATGACTATGTAAAATGTCATAAAAGGTTAATGATGGATAAGAATGCTGCAGATCAGAAATTAATTTTCTCAATTCTACACTCTCTTCTTCTTTTATGAAGTTAATGTAGGACTCCAAGCGAAGTTTCTGAAGAGCCTCACTTACAACAATCTTTATGTGCTCTAACACTACAGTTGTAATGATGACCATTCTTTATTCCAGAAATAGATCGAGTAGCAACCAAATCTGACTATCATTATATCCTCTTACCCTGAATCACTGAAACGTTTGCCAATACAAGTTAATAGTGTCCCAGTAGTATTAAATACACCAAGGTGTATAACAATTCGTTGCATATACTGTAAGTAGCACTTGTCCAACGTAACTGCCGTGCTTTGCAGTATATTGCCTGGTCCAATACTAAACCTATACATTGAAGTTTAAGTTTATCAGCAATTTCTAGGCTTCATTTTAAAATAGTAGCAACTGTTGCCATATCTGTGGGGCTAGCACCAATGACAGGGAGGTACCTCAAGATTGATAATGATGGAACATGATTACTAAGAGACATATTCAATCCAGTTTTATTTGGTTTCTTTTACTTCTTTATTTCTGTTTGTCTTGTAATTGTTTTTGTAATTTAAATTTTGTTATTATGTACTTCAGAAACGGCCTTGTGAAAAACACATTTAATTTGTGATCAAGTTTTCCGTTTTCAAATATAGTCATTATTATTATTATTATAGTCCATCCTGGTAGGTCAACACCAGAAGATTGAGGTTGAAGCTTGGTTAGATAATGCCATGTCTAGATTTATTGAAAATTCTTGACTGTGTAATACAAAATTCAGAGGTACATTAGTACCAAATGGATAAAGACCTTTTCTCTTACCTCCATGAAATATAGCAAGGTGAGTTAAAGGTAATGGTAGAGATCGACGTCGATTCTTTGCTTGCTTGCTTGTGAAGAGGATGTAAAGGTGCTGTGTTGGGCACATCTAAGTTCCTCTGAATGATGAACCATTTGTGTTGTGAGTTGTACCTTTCCCACTGGGAGTTTCTTCTCCAAAGTCGTTGTTATCGAAAACCACTATGGTAAAGACATCTTCACAAATTCCATTTAGAATCCATGCATCGCCCCTGTCAATCTGTTGTCCAGCAAGTGCAGTGTCATTAGTACAGCTGGAGGGGATACACAATGGCCAAGACCATTTAGTATACTAATCAACTTTGCAGACCCTGTAAAGTGCCTTACTGTCATAGCTAAAGCTAAATGCTTTGGCATTAGTTTCCGTCCTCTAGCCCCTATAAAGGTTATATCCTGAGCCACAGAAAGAATATTTAACTTGAGATATGTTGAACATTTACAAGACAATCAGTTGTGACATCAGTGCTTGCTCCTACTGTACATGCTAAAAAATTAAAAACAAAGTCAACAACAGTCAAATGCTCGGTATGTGGTGGCCAAGCCTTGACTTGTACATCAGTTGAAATGGCCTCTTTTAAAGTTAAGGCAGCATGGTATAAGGAATTAATTACTGGTGTAAATGATGGTCTTAATGGACCACTAAGATCTCCTTCACTGGATTCATCGGAAGAAATATTGTCATCCAAGCTGAGTTGGATACCATCCAATACATCTTCAGCAGATAATTCTACTGCATACACAATCTCACTCTGATTTCTTCTATTAGGCTAGAAGAAAACAATCTTTGGGTAAGCCCCCTTAATCCTTTTTTTCAACCTTGCTGCTCTGTATTCCATGGACACACCCTCAACCTCCTCAACAGTGTCATCCTCTTGCACATATCATTTCCAAACATATTAAATGCCTTTGCATATGGTGGCACAATGTACATCTCTCATGTTCCTTTGAGAATTTATTACTATTAGACTTTAAACATAGATATTTTTTATAACAAGTATTATGATAATGTGTTTCAATTGCTATGCAATGTACCCCCTGTTGTTAAGGCATCATCCCCTCTAAGCCTAGCTGAAATTTTAAGTTTGTGTCCAGCTTCATATGTGGCACATCTAACTAAATGAACAGGAATTCTCTTACCAGTTACTTTACATGTTTTTGTGGATGTTGAATTACATATAACACAGACTTCTGGAAGTACATGAGGGTTAACTGGATTGGTTTTGAACCTGCTCATTCCAGATCGGAGCAAGGCTTTTCTTGAGTATTAGAATTGGTACACTGTGACAACATGACTGCTTTGGATACTCGTCTTAGGTCATCATCTAAATAATATAATAACAACAATAACAATAATATTTATGAAGTGCACATATCCATTGCAGTAGTTCTCAAAACACTCATTTTTAACTGAAATGAAAGGAAAATAACAAAAATAGGACTATTCTATAGACCTACTGTAAATTAAATTTATTCAAAAGAGTCTTAAAACCATGTCTAGTCTGGCTAGGCTTGCCTGGTTTTTTTTAGGCCAAATAAAATTATTCCTACAATATTTACATCTCTATCACATTTTTGTAGTGTTATCTAGGCTCTGCTGTCCTGAACTTTAACTAGGCCTAGATCCCATGTTCTAAACTATAGGGAAAAAATTTTTTTTTTTTACAATTAATATTTCATAGAACATCAATAATACCTTGCTTTTCTTTTCTTTTTTTCACGTTTTTTTTTCTGCTCTTAGTATAGGCTAATTCTGTTATTAGTGAAATGCTGGTAGCAGTTTCTGTAAAATTGTGCTGATGATGGTTGAATTGGTGGAAAACTGCCATCACCATTTTTTACGATTTCAAACTTTTCTATAAACTTTCTTGAAACATCTCCTTCACGACATTATAATTTACTCCATTTGTCTACAAATTTTTATCATGATACAGCTTTGAATTTTGCTAAATTTGTGTTTGAAACAGAGAACTGCTTCAAATGCATACAGCATTCCGCCATATCTGGTTTTCCACAAAAAAGTTTTTCAAAAGTTTGTGAAAGGTTGCATATTTGATTGGGTCATTAAAAGATGATGTAATATTGAAAAGCTCTGATTGGCTTATATGCATGTGACCTGACTTTTCACCTAGAATTCTATAATTGGATAATGAGCGTAATCAATAATTTATAATTTCTGTCCATACCAGACTTGGAGGGACAACATTTGTGTTTAATGTATTTTTAAGTATTTTTTCTTGGAGATAGTTTATCGTTACCAAAGGTGATCAACGCCGATCGCGAATCTGTGACCCACGGCCTATACTCTTTGGAAAGTAAGTCGCTGCTGCATCCCTAGTTTTTCAGTGAATGTGGCCTAGGCCTGGGACTAATATTTTTATATTTAGCACCCCCTCCTTTTATTTTAAATCCTGGATAAGCCACTTGGAAATTGTAGTAAGAAAAGCTCAGTCATTAGGCCTAGGTAGACGCCAAAACATTATTCGATAAGCCCTGGGCCTAGGCTAGAGTAAATAGAGTAATGACCCTCTCTCTATCCCAAGGAAGGATTATTTTTCTTGGACCAATCAGCAACAAGCTTGGTTGGTTCGAACCAATCGAACGCATATGTACTCTAAGCCTGTTTTCCCCTAGGCAAATTTATTTGGGCGAATTGAAACTTCTATCAAAGTTTTTGCAAAGTGAAAAAATGCGCAACCAATCAGAGTTCAGGAAGCGAACCGACGCTTTGATTTGTGCGAATAAATTCGCCTAGTGGAAAACAGGTTACAACCGTGTAGTGTTTATAAAACAGATTGGACTGATATAAACTAGAACTTTTATAGAACTTTATTTTCAACAACATCAAACACATGTGCATCCAAGATGGCTGTTCTAATTGAATAACACTCTCAATATAGTAAGATATTAACAATAGGGGGCGGCAGACCAGATTAGTATTTTATCAGAATGGTGATTATTATGTTATAAACAAATGTTCAACAACATTACATCCCTCCCCAATTAGTTATAATTTCCAAGGTATAGTAATTGTTTCAACAAATACGTTCTAAAAACAAGATTGTATTTATTACTAACTGTTTTCTATTGTAAATATTTATAACTCAAAATTCTTTAATAAATAAAAATCAGAACAAATAATTTCTATTGTCCTTTGTTTTCTTTGTGTCCACATTAACATAACTTTTCTAATGTTCACATTTCTTAGATCAGTCTCTTAGGTGCTCGAACATTTCTATGAGATCGTCTGGTAACATTTAAGTTATTTGGTGTTTCAATGTCTGTAGTGTCTATCTCTAGAGTAATTATTTCACTCTCTGGGGATTCGTCACGGTTAATATCAACTCGCTTAAAGAACGAACAGTTTCTTGTCACCGATCCATTTTCACCATTTGCTGTTACACAATTTCCTTTCCTTTGTTTAACTTCCATTAAAGACAGATCATACAGAGTAGATAGCATATTTTGCTTTTTCTGTTTTAGAATGACAGTGTCTCCAACCTTAAAGTTAGATTTACGTGTATGCAATGACGTATCTGCATTGTCTTTGATTTTCTGTTTCATCTCAGAATCACCTTCAGGCAGTGCTTGATCATCACTTTTGTTTTCCACTTCAGGAAGTGTTGTGGTCATTTTTCTTCAATACATTAGTTCAAAAGGAGATTTGTTGGTAGTGGTATGCGGTGTCGCTCTATGCTGTCAGAGAAATTTACACAATTCCTGTTTCCAGTTTAATCGTTGAAAGATTTCAGCTCTAATTGATTTCACCAAAGTACGAATAAATCTCTCGGTATCGCCATCTGCGCGTGGCCATAAAGGGGTACATTTTCGATGTGTGAAACGTGGTAATTAGCGAATCTTCCAAAATCGTCACCGTTCATAGGTGGGCTATTATCTGATCTAAGTATTTTTGGTATTCCATGACGTGCGAATATTTCATCCAGCTAAGAATTACGCTTTTGGCAGACAGTGAGTTTACTATTACCGCTTCTGGATAACGACTGTAATCGTCAACAACAACCATTACTCCCCTCCTGCAAAGGGTCCTTTAAAGTCCATTGAAATGGATTGCAATGGATTTTGTGGGAGCTTTGTCATTTGGAGAGGTTCTGGTGTTGTGATTTGGCAAGTTAGACAGCCTTTTACTTTTTGTTCTACGGCTTTTTCGATTCCTGGGAACCAAACATTTTCCCTTAGCAGTTGTTTGGTCTTGACAATGCCCTGGTGCGATGCATGTGCCAAGTCAATTGCCTGTTGCCTGAGTGCTACTGGTAATACAATTCTTGTGTCTCTTAGGATAAAGGTAAAAGGTAAAGGTAACACCTTTGACTATTGATTGAAAGTTCATTTCGAAGTGATTTGAAATCGTGAATGCTGTCATCATTCCAATTTCCGCTCGTTATAGCGATTTCGAGAGCATTCATTGTTTTATCTCGCTTAGTAGTGGTCCTAACATGTTCCAGTGTCATAGCTTTTGGTATCACATTGTTACATATGTAGTGTACATATTTATCTGTCATTGCTGCACATTCACTGACAGATAATTTGCTGGGTTGTTCACACCTTTATGTGTTTGAATATAGAATAATACTCCTGGAGTTTCAGAACCCATAGCTCAATTTTAGCATTTGCTTTCCTATGAGAGTTGTTAAATATTGATACCAACGGTTTGTGGTCTGTGTTCACTTCAAATTGGTTGCCAAATAGACTGACTTGGAACCGCTCAACGCCGAATTTAATGGCCAGTGCTTCACGCTCGATTTGTGCGCAGCAAGATTCAGTTGCTTACATAGGCCTAGCTCTGGATAACTTTAGTCCTCTATGGGTTGTGAAAGTCATGATGACTCTGCTTTCGTCATCAAGTTCAAATTGGTGATATACAGCGCTTAAATCTAGAGTGCTGAAAAGAGTTGCACCATTTAACTCAGTTATCAATTCTTCGATCGTTGGCATTGGGTATCTTTCTCGCTTGATTGCTTTGTTTGCTTCACGCATGTCAATGCAGATGCGGATGCCACCATGTTTTTTGGGGGGAGTTACAATTGGAGATACCCAAGGTGTCGGTCCTTTCACCGGTTCAATCTTCATCTAATAGTCGTTGAATCTCATTGTCAACGTCTTGTCGTACGTGAAAAGGTACTGTTCTTAGGTTTTGTGCTTTTGTGCCCATTTTAAATTTAGTGTCTGCTATACAGTATACATCACAAGATGGTAAGTTATTGTCATTTAATTTCACAGTAAATGTATTCTGGGCTATCGCTAATTTGCCGTACTTGCCTAGCATGTTTACTTTTGCAAAACTTAGCAAAATGGTTTAACTTTCCACATTTGTGACATTCTATTTCCTTTGCAAATTAGACTGATATAAACTAGAACTTTTATAGAACTTTATTTTCAACATGAAACACATGTACATCCAAGATGGCTGTTCTATTTGAATAACGCCCTCAATATATTAAGTTATTAACAATAGGGGGGGGGGGGCGGCAGACCAGATTAGTATTTTATCAGAATGGTGATTATTATGTTATAAACAAATGTTCAACAACATTACAAAATCGTGTTCTGTGCGCAATGTGATCACAGCGTTCAAAAAACGTAGCAACTTACGATTTTTTGTCTGGGCTCCGGACCGTATCTGTGCTTATTTTGAACATAGCGTAAACATGAGCGTAGCATGCACATCCTAAAAATCTGGTCTGGTCTGTGCTGAATAAACCATGGAGGGATCAGGGAGTTGTTATGGATCATGCTGTGTTCCAATGTACCCATCATGACCCGTCGGTGACCCAATTTGACCTCTTCGTTGGTTTGATCGCTCGTCTGGTGGAAATTTGGGGCGAAAAAAAAAATAAACCAAAAGGATGACATGCTTGAGGTTTTAAACCCAGCTTTACCATAATTTTTTCATACTTTCGCGGTGTTGTTTTCTTCTTTCGCAGCATGCGCTGCAGCTTAAAGGAAGGAAGGCCAACTTCAACTTCCGTTGGTGATCATCATTGTATGCTCCGCCCACTGTGTTTTTATAAGTTGCACTTTTTACTAGAAACACGTTCCGAAGGAATTTAACCGTTTAAAAAAATACACAATTTTTGCATTATTCAGCAGGGACACAAAACAAAAAACGCGAAAAACATTAATAATAATAATAATAATGTCGCCAAAAAAAAAATGTTGTGTTGCCCTCCGAGACCAACCGAAATTTTCAAAAAAAATCGGGTCGGCATTTTTTTTTATTTTTTTTTATTTTGTTCAAGTACAAATTCGAGAAATACCACTTCCGAAATTAACATTTAGAACATGTTTATCAAAATCGGGCCATATTATGCACGCGTAAAATGGGTAAAATAGAAGGCATAATTTTGAGTACCGAGCGCGAAGACGATATGCATGCACACAACATCGGATCTCTCGCACTAAGCTGTCATCATTGACCAGATCAGGCCTAGGGCCTAAGCTATTCTTTACTACTGTAAAAAACACGGAAAAATATGAAAAATCTGGACCCATTTTCATAAAATTTTACCCATTTTAGGCTAAATATAAGAAATTTGGACTCATTTTTCAAAATGAGGACTCATTTATGCATGAAACTGCATTAAATTTGGACCCATTTTTAAAAATGTGGACCCATTTTTTGTCGACCCATTGGCATTACAGTACTGTATATAAGAGTGTGTGGGACTGTCCCATTAGTTGGCTAGTAGTACAGTAGTAGTAGTAGGCCTATGCCAGCCGTATAATAGTAGAGTTAGGGCCTTTGCTAGCCCAAGCCAGCTTAGGCTAGGCCCTAGGCTATACGGCCTACATCATTCCGTAGCCCTACATATGTTAGACCTATAATGATAATGTAACTAGGTCTAGAAAGACATCTTAAAAGTTGAAATTTAAAAACAAAATACAAACC
Source organism: Anneissia japonica (assembly GCF_011630105.1). Classification (NCBI taxonomy): domain Eukaryota; kingdom Metazoa; phylum Echinodermata; class Crinoidea; order Comatulida; family Comatulidae; genus Anneissia; species Anneissia japonica. The sequence goes on from NW_022726429.1 coordinate 69,690, forward strand.
TACCGCGTGCAGCAGGCATGTTTTCGGAAGTAAATACCATTTTATACACATGCGCAGATCGATTCGCCGCCAGCAGCGCGAGATGTCACTGCAGCAAAACACTATTGCAACTAGTAGTGGTTGTTTGAATCAAAAATCTTGCAGTATATTGGACAATAAATAAAAAACAAGCTTAGGTCTAGCAATCACTTTAAAAACTGGTACATATAGCTAGGATAGGCATTTTCGGCTCCATCACGGTTTTAGGCCAACCATAAACAAAACGAAATACTTTTCTCTTTGTTTTTTCTCGAAGTTTACTTCGATTGTATCTCATAGAGGGCGCTTGTTTGAAAATTTTTCATAGCCACAGTATAGTTTAGCTCGACCTGCCCGCGCGTGACCGTGTTTATCGGACACACGTATTATTATTTGACGTTTCGAAGCCAAATAAATCTTTCTTTAAACTGATTTATTTTTGTTTAAAATGTATTTAAATATACACTTGGTTAGTATTTATTATTCCGTCATTACTTTGAATATTTTTTGTTTGGCAAGCTTGCCATCGTTCTAAATTGTGGTGCCTACGAGCTCTGGCCACACCTAGGGAGTAGGGCATATTATAATTTATATAGTAAATAGGGGCTGCAGTTTCAGCAAAGATCGTATAGCGCCGCTACGCGGCCGCATAGCTATACGATCTTTGGTTTCAGGAGGCCTAACCTATCCTATTTCAGGTATTGTATTACAAAAAAAAAAAAAAATCCGACCGACTGACGATCTGTATTTTTCCCATTTAAGGGCAACACATTTTTTTTTGGCCTAATAATAATAATAGCCCTGTTTTAATAACAATATAACAACACATGCAAATTCAATAATTATTATATTAATAAAACTTAAAAAAGGATTGGGGAAACTCAGTCAGACAAAATGAGACAAATAATTTGTCATGGATGTATTACAAAATTTTATAAAACGCAATTAAACATTAATATAATAATAATAGTTGTTAAAAAAAATGCAATTAAAAATTATAAGCAGGAATAGAGCCCATGGCAATATTCAATTTGCCTACAGACGATCGACCCATTTCAAGACGATTTGGAAAAATTATAAACTGTGACCCACACCTGATGGTGCTTGCTCTTGGCATTGATTTTGGTCCTTTGCCGTTTTGTTCTATGGCTATAATTGGCAGGGGCGGATCCAGAGATGTCCAAAAGGGGGGTCCGAAATTTGGGCCGATCGAGACAACAACGACCTACGGGGTCCGGGGGCATGCCCCCGCAAAATTTTTGTGTTCTAGATGCCCGAAAATAACATTTGAGGCGTTCTGGGCTATCATTTTTTTTTCCTATCTTTTTTTCTTTCTTTTTTCTTTTTTTAACTCCCAAAAGGGGGGCCCCCCCTCCAATTTGGAAAGTAAAAAAAAAGGAAGGAAGAAAAAGAAAAAAATCACCCAAAACTCCTCAGAGGTTATTTCTGGGTGTCTAGAAAACAAAAATTTTGCGGGAGCATTCCCCGGACACCCTATGGTGGTGTTATCTCAATCGGTCCCACTTTTGGGCATCTCTGGATCCGCCCCTGGTCCTCATACATTATTCTGTAAACATTTGCTTGCTCGATTTATAAATTCTTCAAAGGGTTTTGTTTGTTTTTTTTAAATACAGAACTTGTCAAAAAATTATTTAGAGGAAATTTAATAATTAAAATTTTAGTTTAATTATTGTATTATGCAATTTTTTTCTGTGGAGACAATGAAATTCTTTGTGGTGTATTCTTGGATGGAATTCTAGTTTATGGCAATAAGGTGCAATATTGGTCATATCAACAGAATATCAAGAAAGCAGAGGTAACTGTATAGCAGCTCAAAAAGCTCAACCTAGCTAAGTTAACAATTCAATTAAAGTAAACATGCCAGTACTTTTAAAACCGGAAATAATGAATTCTAGTATTCTGAACCACAATTGAGGAAGTTTATACAGATAATGGAATAATGAAACTTTTATTCGATCTTGATGATAAACTTCCTATTAAATTTTTTTCCAAAGACCTACTTGACTTCTTTTCAAACTTAATCTATTGTGTACCCAAAGTAACTTCTTTTGAGCTAGATTTCTTTGGAGATTCAACCTGATTGTAATACCCATGTGGTAATTTTATGGTGCATGTTACTGAGATACAGGCAACACAAAAGAACGATTCCAAAGCGTTGTGACAACCAAACCGATTCCCAATCAAATTTGTGATCCTTTCCTCTGAATGCATGAACTGTGAGTGCTCTGAGTACTGTATGAAGATATACGAGTGCCCTACCGTAAAACCTTGAATTGAAATCTTGGGCTTCTTTTTTTTTTTTTTTCTGAACTTTAGTTGGGCTTCTTTTGAAGGCTACTTTGCAAAGTAAGAGGGAGGCTTCTTTTCAAAATGAATGCTGTAAATTTTGGGAATTAATACTATAAAACAATAAATAAGGCCACTGTAGCATCAATATGTACCATAGAGTGTATTAACCAGCATTAAATCACCTAAACTACTGTATATACCAATCATGTTTTAAATCTGTTTTGTTTATTTTGAAATTCATGTACAGTGTATGTACTGTACTATCTTGAAAAAGAGCCCATGCTATCTAACAAAAGAAGCCCATGGGCTTCTTTTCGAGGCTGCTTTTGCAAACTAACGAAGGGGGCTTCAATTTGAGATGGGCTTCTTCTCTAGATTAAGCACTTTGGGCTTCTATTCACAGTTTTAGGGTATGTGAGTATTGATTTTGTGAGCAAATTACTGGGGACTGTTGCTCAGATGTGGTGCCAGCAGAGGGTCAGAGGGGGCAATTATCCGCCATCAGACAGACCTGGACCCAAGTGGCAGCACTAGGATTTCTCATACCCCCGACACGCAGGGCAAGATTTGTACTTTGAAAACACTTTTAAAAATAGTAAGCTGGTAGACAGTCATACAGGGCATCTTGACCTAAGGATGGTGTTATTTGTATCTCATCGGCATCCAAACGATTAATTTATACAGGCCTACAGTATGCAATTCAGGCCAGCATTTGATAGGATATAAACGTTTTAAAATATTTTTTTACCTGATGAATCTCTACTAACTTCCTCGCTGAGGGGAAAAGCCTCCCCGACGGGGGACTGTAGTTCCCCTTTTTTTTTTCTAGACCTGCCCTGGAAGTCTCCTTATAAACCCTGCCTGCAATTTTATTCTGGGATCCTGATCAAGGCTGTAGTCAGCAGCCCACTGTTGGAAATGTAAGATCCTCTGTTGGCAAATTTCTGGAGACACTGCAGTGCTTTTTTCAATAGGGAACTTTCGATTGCACAACGACGGTAGTATGTAGACTGTACTGTACTAGTAAATTTGTCTATAAAAATTCAGCTGTGCGCGCAGTTTGGGGCGTTACTACTTTTGAGTGGGGTTTGAAGTAATGACTTCAAAAACAACATGTATAATAGTCATAACCTAAAAATAGGGTATGATGTTCATTCATTGAAAGAAGGCCAGCCAAGTCCTATCAGTGGTTTGTTTTTTTTTTTTAAATTTTACAAACACCAAATTTTTACTGATTGCCCTGGTTATTTTTACCGGTAGAATTAACAGCTAAAAGGACTTTGGGAGAACACTGTGTGTTTAGGTTCAGGTCCTGTGTTCCTCTTACAGACTTGTTTTTTTTTTTAAATTTTACAAACACCAAATTTTTACTGATTGGCCTGGTTATTTTTACCGGTAGAATTAACAGCTAAAAGGACTTTGGGAGAACACTGTGTGTTTAGGTTCAGGTCCTGTATTCCTCTTACAGACAGGAAAGAGAAGTGGTTCAACACACCTAATTCATTGGTATGGTAAAGATCCTTGCCTTGACATATAAAATACCCTGCTTAAGTATTATTCCATTCATTGTTCACAGGTGGTTTAGGTTTGTTCCAGTGGAGGCCTGCATCATGATTTATATTGGAATTTCAGCTAGGCATTTGGCAGAGGTAATGAGCTGCAACAAATGCTTTGATAACTTCTGATTGACAAAGGTTGATGCACCTCCATTCTTGATGTTCAGTGTCCATCAGAAATAATGAAGCTTTGTTAACCTGACAGGTACAGTCACTATAACAACTCCCTGGTACAGGTAAGTCTGAAAATATATTATTACAGCACTGTGTACTACAGTAAGTAATGTAATGGCGTATCTAGGATTTTGAAAGGGGGTTGCTGTAGAGAATTATATCCACTGAACTTTATGCAAGGCGCAAAACTACGTACAAAACATATCAATGGGTAACTAAAATACGAATTGGTTGTTAACGTCTAAGTAACTTATTTTGGTCAGTGGTAATGCATTTTTATAGCGCCTTTCACAATATTAACTGTCTCAAAGGCGCTTGTAAGTCACTATTAAAAAAGAAATTGATGAACAGGCACGAAGGAGAGGAGGAAGGTGCACACCTCGAATTTTGAAATGGCGTAGCTTCATGTACATGCAGGTACCTTGACATTAGTATGCTGAGCTCCAGTACCTTCCACCGATTTGTCGCCATATGTCTTGGTCATTAATGTTCAAACAAAAAGTGGTGTGTTCAGATGAGTTAGTATTGATGATATAACTGACGAACCAGCGATTGTACAACCAGCAGTTAACTCATTTTTATTTTTATTTTTTTGTGAATCTTGCATTTTATTCGCTTTTATTTTACTGGACATTTCTATTAGTTGGTCTTTGAATTGTTTTTTATTGAATTTGTAAATATTTTAATTTTAACAATGTAATCTGTGTTTGTACAGGAGTTGCAGACACATTCGTGTTATGGCGCATTGTTGCTGCTGCAACCCCTGGACCGTTTGATGTCAAATAAATAAATGAAAATGAAAAATAATACTATTTATGCACTGCTCACACTCAATGACAATAGAATACAGTGTTATGGTCCACACATACAGTACCCACTGTTATTTTTAAGATGTATGCAGTTTTAAATGGTTAGAGTCAGGGGCAGATCCATAGATATCTGAAAGGGGGGACCAAAAGGGGAGCCAATCGAGAGGCAACAGTTCCATGGTGAGCCGGGTACGCGCATACAAAAATTTTGTGCGATTTACTATTTCTTTTTCTTTGTTTTCTTTTCTTTTTTTGACTTTCCATAGGAAGGGGGTGGGGGCTGGGTCGGCTTGCCCGGCACTGACCATGGACCTTTGATTATTTGTTTACTTGCGCAAAGATTTATAATACTTCTTCCTAACACAGTAGTTAATGGAATGCTGCCCAAAAAATGAGGCACAGAGAAATGGAAAAAATTATTGCAGCTACTCCCATGAAAAATAATTTATTGGCTTGAAGAGCAATTCTTTTGCATTGTAGGTGAGGTATTGTCAGGGGTCCCAAGTTAGAAGAAGTCAATTCCGAGAGATGCAGTGGTGAATCCTGGAATGATTTGAAATAAAAGGGACAAGGGAGGGACTTCCACAGATGGAGGTTCTAGACCAACTCAGTCCCAACATGGTTGGCACTGGGTAAGAAAATTCATGGCACCTCTAGATGGCCGGAAAAGATAGAGGGAAGAAGTTCTCTATAGCAATGAAAAATTGAAATCGCAATCGTTTTCTTAAAAAAATATTGAAACAATAACACTTTATTTATAAAGTATATTTTGTTGCAGTGGCAAAACATTGGTGTGAGTCTAAATAAGAAGGTATACTTTTAAGCTCTCATCTTTCTACAGACAACTAAAATGCCTATTACTCAAAATATATTGTGACCATAGTATGACAATGAACTGAAAAAGAAAATACTGTATCAATCAGTAATTTACGACAATAACCTTCTATTCCCATTTCTGTAAATTCCGGCTTACTGTCTTCTCTAAAAGCAGGTATAAATGACTCAAAAGGTTAGTTAAACAAAAAAATTCCCCTTTTTTTTCTGTTGATGAAAAAAAGCCCTTTTGAGAAAAATGAACATTGTTAAATAAAAATAGATCAAATCCTCTCTCAAGGCTGAACAATAATGATTTACTATAGTGTTTGTTGGAGGACTTTCAAATGATTTCTCTTTCTTCAATTCCAAATCCCATAACAAATAGTGATATATATAAAACCACAGACCCTATATACATTATATATATAGGGTCTGTGATAATGTATTCAGAGAAATTCCCTTTTAAAGATATTAATAAATCATGTAGTCATAACAATTTAAGAATATACATTCCATTTCCACAATGACATTTTCATAATAAATCTTAGATAAAAGTAGACTACTGAGAAGGATAATAATAAAGAGACTGTCAAAAAAAGGAAAATTAAACACATACAATCAAGATATTTTACAGCCTGCATAATTTTATGGCATCATAAATATAAGTCCACAGATATTACTGTCACTGTATACGAGTTCTGATTGGCTGGTTGGTGATCAGTGATTCACAATCAAATTGGTGTGTGTTGTTGTACACCATTTAGAAAGTCATTGAAGTGAGGGAAAGCTACTGAGTAGTCAGACAACCTCATGAGGTATTATCGCTATAGGAAGGAGCAACAACTGTTCTAGTATTTTCAGTTCATTCCTTCTTTTGACAAATTTTGGAAATTAAGTGGAATTTCACAATATTGGCTTTTTTCGAAAGGAATTTCTGTTATATTGTGTCTTGAAAAAAAAAAATTGATTTAACTATGTTGGACATCTACCACTATATTCCCACATGTAGCGGTAAGTGTTTAAGTGTTAGTCTGTTCTATTTTCTCTATGGTCAGTGCTGTAGATAGCTGTTGGGACAGTCCAACACAATTTTTGTAATGGGTCCACAAAGAATGGGTCCACATTTTAAAAAATGGGTCCAAATTATACAATTTTATGCATAAAATGAGTCCACTTTTTAAAAATGGGTCCAGATTTCTGATATTTAGCCTAAAAATGGTAACATTTTAAGAAAATGGGTGAGGTTTTTCATATTTTTGCATAAAATGGATCAACTTTTAAGAAAATGGGTCCACATTATTTGAATTTACACGTAAAGTGGATCCACCCTTTTATTATCCTGCACCATTTGAAAATCCTGGCTACGGCATTGGTGTTAGTGTACTACAAACTTTTATGTAAATGATTAGTATGTAAGATAATATTAAATGTAGACTTACTAATAAACTATAGGACTACTAAATTTAATTTACAATTAATCAAACTTGAAGTTGATCTACGTTGATCTACAGTATGAATGTTGTTATGTTTTAATAATATATTATTTATATTAAGTGGTATTATTGTTCATGGGCTAATCTGGTGGCGGGGGTCCACTCTTTCACAAAAAAATATGTCATATGTAAAGTTTCAACTTTGTATTTTTATATTTGTAATTGTTCATTTTCATGCATCACATTTATTTGATGGACAGATATATCAGTTGTTGTCAATGTCAATCCCAATAGGCATTATTTCCAATACTGATATTGCCCTGAGTTTAAAAAAGGCATTATGTTAAGTCTTTCAAAATTTTTTCTGATGAAATATTCTATCCAAATGACCAAATTTAAAAATATTGCCATAAAATATTATAATCAATACATTATATTTTCATTCAGTAAATAACCCCAGGTAGGTGTCCTTGCCAAATGCCAGGTGCCCTAATCCAGTAGGATGCCGTTGTTGGTGTCGTGCCAAATACTATTTTGCCTAGCAAGATAAGATAAAGTAAAATAAGATAAGATTAGTTACAAGATAAAAAAAGAAAAGACCTTATAGAAATAGATGTACAGCAAGTAACATGTGTCCTTTTTAGAACTGCCTCTGTCACCTGAAAACCTCTGTCACCTGTTCTGCCATCTATTAACACAGTCACGTTTAGTATACTTACCCAGATCCATTATGCAATGATGCCCCTTGAAAATGCTGATGGCATCCCCAATCAACCATTATTGTAGTTTAAAATTACGGCAACTACAAGTTTTGCATAGTTTGAACTTTTTGAAGCGCGCTGTTGTGTTGATGATCCATGAGTATCTTTCCAGATGGATACCGACGCAAAACAAATTTTGACAAATTACCTACCGCATCAACTGTTACCTGTACACAACAGTTTTTTTTTTTGGTATTTTTTCCCCCAAAATGACTCAGGACATTCATGATCCCTCCGACCGCCGGTCGCGCACTATTTCCAGCCCTGGTCCCTCAATCACCCAATAATGTCCCTCAGTCACCCAGTAGATGTCTCCTAAAAACCCAGTGGATGTCTCTCAATCACCCATATCGAGACACATTTAACCAATAGTTGTCAGCTGTCCCTTATTCAGTGAAATTTCCCAAACCACCTCGCATGATAGTTTATCTATGAGCACAGACAAATAACTTGAGGATTAAATAGTCTTGAAGTTGGCATGATAAATGCATTAAATACTCAGTCTGCAGACAATAGGCTTAGTTCGAATTTCATGACTTGCTAGCTCAAAATTCCTATAGTAGGCAGGCCTAATGTATGTAAATTAATAAAAGAAAAGTTAGTTCATAACCCTCGCTTGCATGTCTAAGGGGCAGCACCAGAAATGTCTTCTATTCAGTACCATAGAAGACATGCGCGCGCTATGGTGATAAACTAATAAAAAACATTTATTGGGCCTAACATTGACAAAAATCATGTTTGTTTTATTTTTATTTTATTTCTTTATGAATACAAAATAACATTCAATGGATAAAATCACAATAAAGTACCAAATAAGACAAACTTATATCTATTGTGTTTTTTAAAAAAATGTTCAAAAAGAAGCACTATTATATACTGTAGTTCCATGGTGTCTTATTTGTTATATGAATTACCAGTAGAGTACAGTAACCACAGGTAGGTCTTGTCCAAACAATGCTGTGTTTTTGAAGGTGGAGGTTGTTGACATTAGTGGGCAACCAATAAACGAACACCCCAGTGGATTTCATTCAAGAAACTTTCACAACCCAAAGATTACTCATGATTTTTGTGTGGTTCACTCACATGGTCTAGTGAGAAATACAACAAACAGGCTACTGTAAAAGTAGGCTAAGATTAAGTCAGTACTAGTTTAGCAGTAGTGAATATACTGAGTCTGTAACCTACTGTAAATTTAATAATTATATTAAATATACACAGAAAGGCCTTCTCAAGAGTAAAATAGTTATATAGGCCCCTATGTACAGATATAGTAATAGTCAGTTAGCCTCAGGGGATCATCCAGGGGAAGGGCATATCTAGGCGGCTGGGCGAAAGAGCACACCCTCCAAAAATTACTCGCACCCCCAGTCTCCCCAAAAAATCATGGTCAAGTAGTTAAAAATCATCTAATATCACCATGTTTTGCGAATTAGCACCCCTCAAATGATCATCGAGCCCTCCCACTTCACCTTCGTGCTCCCTTTTCCCCATCTACACCCCATTTCAAGACTTCAAGCCACTCTCCAGGGGAAGATAGAGCTAGAGGGCCTTCCTTCCCATCCCCTTTTCTATAAGGGAAAGACTAGAAAAGAAGAGGAAGAGGAGAGAGAAAGAAAATGGTAATTTTGTGTACACTTTCTTTTTTTTTTTCACATTTTATAAGAACACTGAGGCTGAAATTTGCTTAAAAATTAAGAACAAAATAAAAACAAATTGAGGCTGAGGTAAAATGTCAAACAAAGTTTTTATTTTTTTTTAACATAGAAAAACCACAAATTTATATAATAATAATGGTGGACTTATAAGGTGCATATTGTAATGACCTCTATGCGCATCACAATGAAAAGATAAGTTTAAAGATATATAATATCAAAACAATGTGTGGCTAAATATACCGTACTCCTACTCCTTAAACTAAGTTATGGTTGGCCGTTGACTCCGAAGAGCTCATCCGCCCATTGTTCAGCTGTTGGTTTTCATTGCTGCTGGGTGACCATGGCACCCTCCCCTCAGTCGCCGGCACCTCAACTGGATGGAGTTTAGTGTCGTCCCCAGGCTATTTTTACCCGGGCCATTTTTATCTACATTCTAGTACAGTAGTATACTGCTCTGTACAATAATGATTTTCTGTGTTTGAAAAGTGTGGAAAAAAGGTGATTAAGAACAAAATAAGAACATTTTGAGCCTGAAATTGGCCAAAAAATAAGAACGCTGAGCCTGGGCAAAAGTTTATTGGTTCTTATAAAAAAAAAATTATTTCTATACACACAAGCAACAGGTATTGTAAGGCAAGTTAAATTATAATGAAAACCATGGCAGACTGGAATCTTTTAAATCACATTAAAAATTATTTATTTACATAATATTCAAACTTATTGACCGTGACACAGAGTGGAGAGTGACATGAGTATTTTTTGAACCAGATATTATGCTAATCACTGATAGATTTCTAAAGTATAAAAGTAAACTTTATTAGACATCAAAATTACCAAATTTAGGTCCCTACTACAGTATTGTTTGGTATTTTTCTGCTTAATTTTTGATATTATACCTCCGATAATTAAATATCTATCCTATTATTGTATTAGCAAAATATAAAAGAAATAAAAATATAGTTCATGATTAATAATTTACCATTATTTTAACTTTAGAATTGATGTGTAGAACAAAGGAAAGTGGAATAATAATATCTGACCCAAGCTCACAAACGGGCTGTAAACTCGCACTGCACTGTATTGAGAAACAAGCCTCAATACCCACAATAGGGCGTAGAATGTGAATTTTGTGTGAATTGGGTTTTTGAGTAATAAATAAAGTATAACTATTAATCTTACTATTCCTGAGGTTTGATTTTAAAATTCCAACTGTAGTGTAAGAGGTAAAATTTAGCCATTTTCGGATGGGAGCTAATGAAAAATGAATAGAAACCTGCCGAAAATAAAAGCATTTTTCTCAAAACTTGATTTAAGATAGTTGATAAGATGACAGTTATTCAAACGGTCATAACTTTGCTTCCAGACACCTGATTGAGTTCATTTAACTGTCATTTTAAAGTAAATGATATGTTCTATGCCACATAACAAAAAGTCATTTTGGCCTGAGGACGAGTTTACAGCCCGTTTGTGAGATTGGGTCACATAATAACAACATTTTAATGACCATTAAAGTAAATAGATTATGAATTCCTTATTGCAGCTTCTAAAAAAGAAATAAAAATTGTTGGCTATTTATTAGTGACCTTGAAGAGGGATTGTTGTATTGGTACAGGAGAAAACATTTAACTTTTATTGGGTACTTGACCTGTATTGCAAGGCAATCTTTTACCTTCAGAATGACTTTATTGAAGATAAACAATAGTGTTGATTTTTCTTTTCAGGGGAGAATTTAGGGAGTGAGCACGGGAACCATTCCCCCGCTGTTGCCACTGCCATCTTTTATTTTAAAACATTGCTACAACATAAAAATCTTATTTTCTACATACCTTACCACAATATTCATAACCCTCAAGGATGTTAATATAATAAGGTTTTATGTTTGCTCGGAAGTAGGCCTGTCCTTGCACTTCTGAATAGGTTAAGTAAAAAGAGAATTTGCCTGCAGTGCAAAGATCCTACAGGAATTATCATTACATACAGTATTTCAACTGGTACAGTAAGTTCAATGTTCTGTGAGGCTTCTCTAAATTCAATAGTATAAGTTTTTCCTTTCAGTTAAAGAGTGGAACACTTTTTAAAGCCAGGCTCTGGAGAAGAGAAATTGATATATAATGTTTTTAAAGAGCAAAATTTGTTTAATTTTGGACAAAAATTTGGTAGGGTGGCGATGTGGAACTAGCAATTAATTGTATAGTGACTAATAGATGTGTGTTGCATTTAAAGATAATCAGTGGCGGATTCTAGGGTAGGCAGCAGATTCAAGGGGTGAGGGGCAGCCGACCTGTTTCCCCTCCCCCAATCCTAAACCGTTGCCCACTTCTAAAGTTAAAAAAAAAAATAAATTTAAGAAAAAAAGAAAATTCTATTTGACTTTTTCTTCTGAGAGTGTTTCCAGCCATCTGGAGGTGTCATCAAATTCAACTCCAAACATGGTGGACTAAGTTGGCAGCACCCTCCATCTGTGAAAGTCCCTCCCTGTTCTCCCTCTATTTCAAATTCCTGGATCTGCCACTGGTAAATGTTTTCTCAAAATCCTTTCTTAAATTCCAGTTACCACAGATGAACTCCAGTTTTCAATTCACAAGTTTTATCCTATGACTTTTCTCAACCAGACCGCTTTCATTTTGTTCATACTGTAGCTTATGGCCGTGAGTTATTTCCTGCTTTCCATATGTTTGTTACCAAGAACTTTTCCCCCCTTTTGTTTTGTGCAGGTGGTCTAGCCAGCTAAAGTTGATCATGTGGAACCCATGATACAGTATAACAATGGCTTACATCATATGAGCTCTTCAGAACTTTTTTCATAATAGTAAATAGCATACAGAAAATAGACAATAACAAAATACAATAATATACATTTATTTTTTAGCATATGTTTGTTCGAGTACAAATATTATAACACTAAACATAGATTGAATAATAATTAAAGAATATGAATAACTCATCAAACAATATGGAAAAATATTTTTTCAAACATGAACTAATTTAATGACATTTTTATGGCATTTAATTTTAAAGGTTTATATTTTACAAAACAGTTTAGTAAATAATTACTGTGTTGGATATGGTAGCTTGTTTACAAATTAATAAATTATCAATATAATTTGTTAATATACTGGTAGAAAAGAGCCTTAACAATTTATTTCAAATACTTAATACAAATTCATAGTACAATTATTATTATAATAAATACATTTTCGTAATTTATTATAAAGAATAAAATGAATAAATACATTTAAGAGTTAATAAGTACATAAGATTTAATCAATCAATTTAAATTGGAAACTCATTTGAGACATTGGCACACAAATATTATCTAAATTAACACAAAATAATATTATAAATCTATGAAACTATATTAAAAAAAAACTATCAAGCGGTAGACACATGCTCCCACTGGGAGCTATTTTTGCTTTAATTAAAATTTTTTTTTTAAATACAATGTAGCTAATTCCCAATGTAATTTTAAACCATATTTGCAATTTCCTGTTGAGGGTAGTGTAGTGGTCCAGCCAAAGGATGCAGATAATAGGGCCTAGCTAGGCCTAGGCCTACTCGCATCCTCGCTCTTACATTGTGGTCATAACGTGATGCTGACGCTAATTTCGAGGGCTGCTAATATGTATTGAATGTGTACTTAATAATTACTCTCCGAATTTCCAGCGTATGATTACCCTAAGCCTTAACTGAGAATATCGTAAACCTGTGAATCCTACTAACTATCTAATATGTTTGTGTTGCCAAGAGTTGCTATCCCGCGAACATCCTGTGTTATGTTGTACCGAGTGTATGACATATGCGGTAAAGGTTAAATGCGGGTCAGATTCAGAAGGTGGAGCTTAGTGATACAGAATTCATTAAAATGGGTGATTTAAAACTCGTTTTTCAGAAAAACGCATTATCTAAAAGTAAAAGGAAAGCCATCGATATGTTTATTATATAATTCTTTACTGTTTCATGACATTTTAAAAGTAACTAGAATATGTCATTTTAGATGGACTTTAAATATCCTAGTCCAGCCAGCAGATCTAAGCAGCTGGGACTACAAAATGAGATATTATGATATTGCAGTATTGAATTTGAAACAAATTAAATTAACAATAGAGTAGTGACTGTTTAGTATAATCAGCTGGTATAATTTTTATATGTTTCCCATGCCACAGAGGTTATTATAGTATACTTCCCATGTTCAGTTTAATTCCAGAGTGATTTTGAAGACATCTGGCTTGTAGGATGGGAATAGCACCCATAAGAGATAAACAATTAGCTAATGGAATGCAACTAATGTCTCTAAAATAGCAATCTGTTCCAGTTCACTGACCAACAGATTAGCTGAGGAATATTTCAGACCACAACTCGTCCCTTGGCAATCAGTGGCCAAAGCAATGAGGAAGGAATAGCAATAAATGATAGAATAACACCTGTTCAGTTTAAGAAAAAAATCCAGCTTTTTCATGTCTTTAGAATCCTGTCATTTTATTAGAGTGATTGATGATTTACTGTACTTCTGTTTTCTTATGAGAAGGTAAGGAAATCTTGGTACACATTGTTGTCATATAAGGCCTGATTTGGGCACAGTAAATAAAATGTAATTATTTGTTTGTGTTGAGAATCAAGGAGGAGGAGGAGGAGGAGGATCTATCCATCTAATCTAGTACCTCCTTTGTTAATAAAGACAATAGACAATTTTCCAGCAGATTGGTAAATAATAAAATATATTTTTTTGTAAAAATAAGCAAAACAAATCTTTTGTAAATTTATTCTGCCATTCACCGTATGTTTCCAAATCAAAATAGGTTTTGACAACAATCTTTCATATTGTGATTATTTTTATTTTCCATGAAAAAATGATTGTTTTTTTTTTTTATAAAGGCAATTTTTTTTTTTTTTCATGAGGCTTCAAAATTTGATTAATTGGAACAGGGAACAATTTCACAGTTCCATGGTTGGAAAAAGTAGGCTGGATTTACTAATCTCCTTAATAAGGCCCAAAAAATCAATTGTTTGTTAGCCCTTCTTTTTTAAAAATAATAATCAGACAACAACTTTAGACTAATTTATAGGGCATCTGACAAAATAAATTCACTCACAATTTTTTTTTTTAACTGTATTTGTAAAGAAAAAAGCTAAGTTTTTTTGTTATCCTGATCCTATTTTTTTCAGTAAGTTAGGGACAGGTGGAGGAGGGCAAACATTTATTTTTGGCCTGATCACAGACACACATTATTAAAGAACTGTTTACTTAAAGGTGACCATTTTAAATCCATGGTTTAATCGTAAAGAGGAATTAATCTCTGGAATTTCCGGCTCCACCTGTCATCTGCATCCTTGATTTGATAGACTTTATAGTTGTACAAAATTGTCAAACATTTTCTAAAGGGCTTAAAATTCATATTACAGAAGGTAAACTACAGTAGGCCCCTACAGCTATTTCTTAAATGATGACTCATCTTAATCCATATTACATGCTTAAAACTACATAAAAAAACAATTTACCAAGCTGCTGTACAGTGTACTGTATGTAAAAAAACAAAAAAACCACAATACTTATTTAAACAACTATCAGAGTATAAAAGGTGCATAAAATGGTTTCCATCCAATTAACATGAAAACTGTGAAGATTCATTCATTGTCCAGAAAATGAAAGTACAGTACTGTACTGAATTCTGATTTTTATAAGGTGATACAAATCATAGAAATACTTCCATTGACAGGAACTGTCTTAATGTAGGCCTGTTATCTGGGATAAACTTGGGGTTTAATCTATTTTCCTTCTTTTTGTAATTTAGGCTTACACAGTAATTTCTAATTTAATTATAAAAGTTGGTAATTCTTATGTTAAATCAAAATGAGCAAGGAATTTCAAAATTGATTTTTTTTTTTTGTGATTTATTTTCATCAGGGTACAATACATCTTTAAAGCCTGCAAATCAATAGATAATTAGTTCATCTAGTTTCCATTATTGTCATTTAGAGTACAAAACATTCTTTTTTCTGAGACCCCTCCACGAGAGTACATACATTAAATCCCCCCCCCCCCCAGCATATGTATTGTAAATATCATTTTTACCGTATGGGAGTGGTAAACATCTCAAACATAACACTAATTTATAACTTATAATAAAATTATATTATCTAGCCTTTCATGGAGTACTTTATTGATAAAAAAAATTTGCATAAAATATCCTTAATTCATTCAGCTTTGAAAGTCTGTAAAGGTGAGCTTGTAAATCTGTAAGTGCGCACTTCATCCAAATCCAATCTTGACATTTTTATTTGCAGATTGAAAAGCTTCTAAAGTACTGTAGAATATATTTATGCATTGTATTTTTTCAAGTAACTCTATCAAGCAATGAAACTCTTGGATCAATCGGCTTAAAAAATAATGTCAATAATTTTAAAAGAATTCCTTTTAATATAAAAATAAGGCTGTGTAAAAAAAAGAGTTGTTGATCATCCTTTAAAAAATAAAATCAGTAGGGAGGAAGAGTTTTATCAGTAATGAAACCACCTCTTTGATACTTGCCAAGTCTTTGAATCCTCCACAGAATGCAAGGCCTTATGTAAAGGGTGGCTGACTTTGCCGAATCTTCTAGTGTTGTGTTTGATCAGGTGGAATTAATACAAACAAAGAATTGAAAGACAAAATTTAATTACCCAAAAAAGAAAGCCTAGGCCCAGCCAAAGTTGAATTATGGGCAGAAAGACGATATTTTCTTTAATTGAATTAATGAAGTAAATAAAAATAAAAATAATTGGTTGGGTAATTTAAAGTAGGGAGGGGACGATCAACAACTTTTTATTTACATGGCCTAACTATCATTTTTTTTTTTAACTCGTATCAAACTGTACATGAAGTACTGTACAGAATGTATTTTCATTTTATTTAGTTTTAAATAATAAATTTTGCCTCCAATTTCCTGGTCATACTTGTAGATTATTAATTAGAAATATTTTTAATGGACTTTCAGAACACTATTGTTCTTTAATGGATTTATTAATAAAAGTTCAGTTTTTAATATTTATCTGTAAAAGGCATCCCGATTTAGATATCATTTTTGATTGTGCCTATTTTCCTAAGAAGGTAATGTATTTGTTGTACAGTGTTTTGGGGTTCTTATGTAGACATGACTGACAACACACACATTACTGTACACCATTGATTGTCAACACAACACGTTTTTAAGTTTTATTCAACACGTCACATCGTACTGTATGTACTGTACGTATCTCATGTGGCAATGCTGCCCTCAATGTACTGCAGTATTGGTCAGATTTGTTGAGATAATAAACCAACGGTTTTTATTAAAATTTTACATATAAATTTCATAATGTCTATACATTAGATAGTCATGGAAAATTTCAGAAGGATATGAAAATTTATTGCCAAGTTGCAAACATGCAAACTTTAACTCTGTGTTTCTCGAAAAGGGAAAATTTCAAGTTAGTTGTTATGCCACGGAATAGCCGAGATGTTTCTTTTATGTTAAATACTGTACTCAGAACGCGGTACCATCCTTTCTTAAAGTTGCAGACTATTTAACCAGCAAATCTGATTATAAATACATTAAATTGTTTAAATGTGTTTTGATCAGATGAGTTGAGGTCTATGCACAGATGTTTGTTTTATTTGGTTTATGTACTTGTAATTAAGTGGCAAAAATTGTATCAGCTGATTCAATAAATACTGTATCAGTACATTTTATTTCTGTATATATTTATTAACCAGCAGATATGCTTATTAAACAGATAACTATTACTATACAATTATTACTGTACATGTACTATTATTTTTAATTCACTGTGTGAAACCATAGACCCATATACTCTACCATATACTGTAAAAAAAGTACACTTACAAACAAAAGTTTTACCCATTTAGTAACAAAATTATGTTAGACTTTCATAAGATTCGGATCTATGTCAAGGTTTCAAGGATTATAAACATTTTATTGAAAAAGTAATACAACTTCTTGCCAATTTTATGGTATATGTACAGTAAATACAGGTAATATATAAACAAAATCA
Source organism: Anneissia japonica (assembly GCF_011630105.1). Classification (NCBI taxonomy): domain Eukaryota; kingdom Metazoa; phylum Echinodermata; class Crinoidea; order Comatulida; family Comatulidae; genus Anneissia; species Anneissia japonica. The sequence goes on from NW_022726429.1 coordinate 87,250, forward strand.
TTTATAAATCTGTTATTGGCAATTTGAAAATTTCTTCTAATTTTTTGATTAAAAAATTAAGCTATAAACTAAATACAATGTAATTCAAATGTAGTTTATTTATTTGAAAGGCAGCATACTGTACAGTATACTTTATATATTTATCATACTGTACATAATTATATTCAGTATCATACAGTAAATGATTGTGTACTGTACTTCATAATGTTAATATATTATTTGGTTTTATTTTTCTCCAGATCAAGTATGCTTGTGAAGGAAATCTTTTGAAACACATTAGAGGATTTTTAGCTCACTCTAATGGAATTATATTGCGTATGGTTTCTGATTGCCATGGAAATCGTGGTAATCAATGCCCAATTGTCACCATCTGATCCACACACATGTCAAGATTCAGAGTAAGTAACTTTAAGAATTTCTTTAAAATAAATGTCTACAAAAGAATATCAAATATACAGCCCAGCAGTGGCGGCTCTAGGATATATTTTTGGGGTGGGGAAGAGGCTGAGCTGTTCAACAGGGGCCTAGCTGGGAGAAGGGGTTCCCCCTCCAATTAGCAATGGTCTATAATCATAGACTAGTAGTGACGTCACGATTATAGCCGGCTAACCGTTAAGACCGTCTAAAGACAGCTTATAGCAATCCACACCTGGTCACAGCATGACAAGAGGCGTGCACATGCAGGGACAAGAAAGGAAGAAACAACAGTACATGAGACGAATGTAAACAGATCGCGTATGTTACAGTACGCGTAATGCGCACATGCACATCAATGCATCTTTGTTGTTCTATATTAACGTACAGTTTGTATATTGAGCGAATTCGGAAAGGTTCTGTTGATTATCCCTTGAACAATAAATATGTTTATGTTGAAGTTACAGCCAATGCCTCTGGTTTAATTTGTACAGTAAATCTAGTACACAATTCTATAATGAAAAACAACAAAGTGGATTAGAAAGAATAAAGAATAATAAATCTTTAATAAAGGCTACCAATTTATATTACAACATTAAGAAATTTAAGAGTTTGTTGTATATTAGCAGTTGGTTGTATCCACAATTTTGGATTGTTTTCCATTAATTAGATAATGGTAGGTAAGCCTGACCATGATAAAAGAAGTTTAAACTTTGTTTTATAATAATTGTTAACTTAGAAGTTATAATTGTAATAAAATAATGCTACATTTCAGAGTAAGTGAGTTGATTTTCTCCAGTACTGTAGATTTTTGGTTCATCAGCTATCAAGTGGTGGTTCACTGGACACTATGATGGAAAATATTAAAGAATCATACATTGAAAGGAAATATACAAAAGGCCAAGTGCAACTGAGCCTCCCTATTTAACTAAGATTGCGGATACAAACTACTTTGTGCAACGGACATTGAGGATACTAGCACCAAAGCTCATGTGACAATCAGAGAACCACCACTTGACAGCTAGGTTTTATTATTTCTTTTCTTTATTTTAATAGGAACGGATTGTGGCGGTGTTGTGATGGATACGATCAAGTTGGATATGCTTGTGTTGAATGGAGTAAGCTTACGCAGTATTTTTAGTTTAACCATTTTAAAAATTATTTTTAAACAAAAATTTAATACAGTACAAATTTCTCGTAATACATTAACTTCACCTTGAATATTTTTTAACACAATATTTAATGAGGTTTACATTTTCAAATACTGACCTATTATAATTTATATAGCAAACGGAGTGTGGACTAGCTCATACAGTTTCTCCTGTGAGGATCTCTTTATATCTGTGCTACCTGGTAAACGAGAACAGATACTAAAACAGGGAAATTGTTACTAGGACCATCACAAAATTTATGTACATTTTAAGTACAGTAGAAGTCAGTATATTATACTGTAAATACAAGGTAAAAATAATTATAATGGTACAAAGTCTCTGATATGTTATTCAAATCAAAGTCACAAATTAAATGTTAAGTTATATACATGAATGTACCAAATTTTACAATAAATTTACACCAAACGATTTAAGTTTTTTTCATAATCTTTGCATCTACTTTTATGTTTTTCAATGTAGAATGTTCTAATGAGCTGCAATGTTATCGTGGCAACTGTAATACGAACACTGGAAAGTGCGACTGTCCCCCAGGATGGGAGGGGACTAAATGTGAGCTTCCATGTGAATTAGGCAAATATGGCCAAAACTGTATATACGAATGCAATTGCAATAATGGCGCCGAATGCGAGCCTGTTAACGGGAACTGTGTATGCCTTCCTGGATTTATCGGCGATACCTGCGAAACACCTTGTCCATCGGGAACATTTGGAAAATATTGCAGAAAAAATTGTGACTGTTTAAACAATGCCCCTTGTGACAGTGTTGATGGAACATGCATGTGTAATCGTGGTTTCACTGGGGATAGATGCGAGAAGTGCATACCCAAAAACCATCTGATGCAATGCTTTGATTTTTGCAGCACAGGCGTATGTATGAATGGTGCCATATGCGACACAGTTACTAAACAATGTATGTGCTCTCCTGGTTATTCAGGGGAGCACTGTACAGTATGTAATCCCATAACGCATACTGGGAACTGCATCAAAGATTGTGAAAATACTTTATGTGCAAACGGTGCAACATGCGACACAGACACAAATCAATGTAAATGTACACCAGGCTGGCAGCGGAGGTCATGCAACACTCCTTGCGATAATAATTTCTACGGACGCGACTGCAAACAAAAGTGCAGTTGTGAAAGTTTACAATGTCATCATGTCACTGGAGAATGCTTAAGTGAATGTCCCATGGGGTGGATGGGAGAAGACTGTCGTCAACCTTGCATAGAGGGCTTTTACGGCTACAAATGCAACCAAGTGTGCACATGCCAGAACGGCGCGCAATGTGATCCCGAAACAGGAGTTTGTCTATGCCTGGTTGGTTTCCGCGGTGAGAACTGTGAAGAGGAATGTCCACCCACAAGAAGTGGAATCAATTGTGTAAAATGCTCTTGCGAAAGCCCACTTACTTGTAATGATGAATTCAACGAATGCGTTTGTCCAGCAGGTTTTATGGGAGTTGATTGCCAACAACCATGCCCTGAAGGATATTACGGGCCGAATTGTTACAAACAATGTAGTTGCCCAGGCAACATGTCATGCGATGGTGTTTCTGGAGAATGCAACTGTGAACCAGGTTGGACAGGTATGGCATGTGCATTAATGTGTCCGCAAACAACATTTGGTCGCAGATGTCAGCTACCTTGCCCTGAATGTCCTGATCGCAATGGATGCTTCCACACCAATGGGTCATGTGATATGTGTGACCCAGGATTCAAAGGTGAAAGGTAAATATATATTTTATTTTATTGTTTTCTATATTTCTAAATATTTATATAAGGCACTTTCCAATACACAAAAAATCAGATCGTATACAATGTGGTTAAAAAGTGTTCAATGTCTGTGGCAGTGCACGGAGAAGGGATGGGGATTTTACTGTATACCCTACAGTAAAACAGGCGACACTGTACAGGACAGTCTACTGTATGTTATATGAATCATCCAGCCAATAAGCCACCTTAACAGAAGGGCCCAAAATTTTACTTTTTCTCTAGTGTTTAGTTAGTCCTCTATCCTTTGGTTTACCCACAGATCTCAATACTCTGATGGAATTTAGTCCCCCTGTTGAATAGTTTCACCTCATCCCCTTCCTCACCCTCGAATGTATATCCTAAAGTGACTACTGCTCCATGATTACAAATGTAGTCTTGCAGGATTGTGTCCAGAAAGAATTGACCTTTGAGCTAAGCCCCCCCCTCCCTCACCTTGGATATTGTTTCTAAGGTCCCTCAAAACAATAGCGTAAAAATACATAAACATGTGCGTTGGTGTGACAACACATGTGTTTGTGAGATGCACATATTTCTGGCCCTGTTCAGTTAAGTTTCGTTGACACACGGAAAAGTTCATTATTTAAGTGAAGTCTACAGTAATGATATACTGTAGCAGATAGCTGATCCTAATTTGATGCGCAGCTTTATTAGTATGTGTTGGCGTCAGAAAGAACCCATTAAAACGAGGTACAGTACTTAAAAGTATATTAAGGTAAATGACCTACAACTTAATAGAGTTTAATGACAGCAAAATCAATCCATGTTGCAATGGTGTTCATATACATTTTGAAACAAAAATAATTTAAAGTAATACTGCAATTTGAATTCATGTCCCAGATCTAGAGGAATATCCATATTGCAAATTTCTTTGCTAAGGCCAAAGTAAAACCATATACTAGTTTCTCATCAAACTTTTGAAAATTAATAGTGCTCTCTTTGGCTGTTGACTTTTTAGATGAAGTACTGGTAGTTGAATGTAGGACAATAACCACCCATACTTCCTATTATACACCTTTAAATCATTTTTTAAAATGGCTTTAAGCACTGTGATTGCTGAAACGTACATTAACATACTGTACATGTACAGTGAGTTGAACTAATTAATTGCATATAATAGGAAATCACAATGTACTGTAAACTATCCTATTGTATGGCTAGATAAAAAATGTCCAACCAGTGGGGTTATCCACCCCACTGAAACAATTGTATAGACCATTTTGGGTGGTTTTGTCCGGATGGTTTTTGTTCGGGTGGTTTGTCCAAAGAAGTAAAATTATTTATGATCTTCTGATCTATACAAGAAGTACAAAATTATGGAAAATAAATTTATTTCTAACTACTAAAAAGAATTTTAATGCAAGCATCTCATTTCTATTTAAAAAATGAAATAAATATTGTAAACCGCTTCTAATAATGATGGTATATAGTACAGTAGACCCATATACAAATTAATGATTTTACCAAAATTGACAGTTGCCAAAAAACAACAAGCAGAAACAAGAAAATACTTTATTTTTGACTTGTCCTAACATTTTAATAATTATTTCATCACTTCAAAGTATATTATTTAGAAACTGATCATTTACAACAAATTTCCTTTTAAAGATATAATTTTTATATATATTTTTTTTAATAAAAATGTGATTCCAAGGTCAGCATTAAATGGGTAATATGATTATATATATTTGAATAATTATCTTATTACAGGATACAATATATAAACTTATAATAATTTAGTATTCATTAGAAATGAATTCGTTATTTCAAATATAAGTTTTTTGTTTATAAATTGTTTATATAAACAATATGTGTTATAATCACCTATATTGTTTATGCATTTTATTCATGTTCAATATGTGTATATTTAAAATACACACGTATATTGTTTATATAGAGTAAAAGACAATGTATACAATATACATTGTGTTTATGATACAGTATGTTGTCATATAAAAAATTGAATAGAAACATTGCAAATAGGAGGTTTAATTTGATCAAACAATGATCAAGGGAAAAAAGTAACTGTTATAATGATGACCTGAGAGACTAATAATGGATAAAACAAAATTAATTATTACAGTATCTTATAACTAAAGGATGGATCTGATCAAGTATACAACAATGATCAGGGGAAATATAAACTGTTTATTGACAAATTTATAGACAGTAATGGAAGAAGCTTCGGCATGAGAGTGTTCGTCCTCGTTTTTTTTCCTCCTGTCAAATTGCGTCTCCTGCGAATCTAATCAACGTGGCACCAAGCTTGCTATGGTTAATGTGCATAGTCTAAACATCATCAAAATGGCATCAGCTTAAGCCATTAATAAGTCATATCATCGCATGGAGATGACATTCGCTGTGCGGTCTGCAAAATCAGGAGCCAAAACAACATTATGATGTTATTTTAAATTCATCTATATTTAGGATTGATAACATCAACATCATAATTTCAAATAATCTAATATTCTTTTATAATGCATTTTAAGATGTTTGGAATTTTTTAGGAAGACTTTATAAATTCTGAGAATTGTGGGTTAGAATTGTGAAATTTCTGTGGATTTATTAATACAAAGCATCTACAATTTCTTACAGATATTGTTCTTGTCCCCCCCCCCATTATCCAGCACCCACCAATGCTGTGGTCTTGACCTATATTTTTCATAATTTATATCAGTGTGAAATTATTCAAGCTTTGTCTGTGACAGCGTATTAAAAATTAGTCACACATTCTACGACAATCTTTTCTACTCCTTCCCACTTAAAAGCATGTGGCCATTCTTCTATGATTTTAAACTGGATCTTCCACACATCTACTGTAGGTAGTTCGCAATTGTTTTCAAGCCCCACTGCCTTAAAAATTGTATTGTCATCAACGACATTTCTAATTAAGGTCATTGCCCGATATATTAAAATAATATTTCATATTTGTTGTTGAGAGAGATGGCATTACCATACCATGCTTATTATTCCTGTCATGCCAATGCTGTGGAACAAGTTCACACTGGGAGATTACAGTGTACTGTATGATATTGCAATACTGTGTCTGCAATACCAATATTAGGGATTATAATTTTTGTAATCGTAATTTGATCAAAATTGTTGAAATTCATCCTTATCTGACAGAGTTAAAATCCAAATGGTTAAAGTATGAGAATATAGTATCCTGTACTATTGATAAACATAAATTAAAAATTGAACAAAAATTTAAGCTCTTGTCCACACTATCAAATTCTATGTGAAAATAATTGTGATATGCTCATATTTGGGTGTAATATGACATCATCCTGTCCATATATAGGCACAGCACACAAATTTGTCACATCAAATTTGATTAGTATGGACAGAGCACAATACCTGTAATCGTTAAGCTCTGTCTACACTATCAAATTTTGTGTGACAAAAAAGTGTGATATGCCCATATATGGGCATGATGACATCACACCATGACCATATATAGGCATAGCATTACTATATATGGGCTTGTCACATTTTTTTGTCAAAGTAAATTTGATAGTGTGGATAGAGCTTTACACTATTGGTAAATTTATGAAAATTATTTGTAAATTAATGAAAATTATTGGCAATGTTAGTAGGCCTATTGTATAAAAAAAAAATTATAATTATATTATTAGTAAGAATTATTGGCACTGTATATAATGAGAATTACAAATATATTAAATTATTCAGGCAATTCTAATACAAGATGAATTAAATGGAGATAGTCACTGTATATAACCCATTAGCTAAGTGAGTCATATATAGCATCTGACAGCTTCTAAGAAATTGAAAGAAATGACTACTGTACACTATTTATATTACACTTTAAATTAATATATTGAGGTATATTTATTTAAGCCTCACAGTGAAATGCATATGTATACAGTACATGCAGCACATGGCTGAATTGCATATGAATTAACAATATTATAAATATAATATACTGTATTAAAACAGCATAAAATTGCCAACTACTGAAAAAGAAATACAGAAAATTCACATAAAAAATTGTAGGTAAAAATGAAAAATCTGTAAAAACTATACATACATCAAGATACAAGAAATTAAAGCAGTTCAAAGAGCATTGTAATTAATAAAGTAATAAAAGGTACAGAAAAGAGGGAAAATAGTTGGGGTGGGGGGGACACCCAAACAGAGGAATGAGACTACAGTATTGTAAAATTGCCAACAAACTGTAATGTTATTAGTAAAGTTTGATAATTAAAAATGTTTTTTTTTTTATAATTTCAATGATGATAATTATTAGGATGTTACTGTAGGATACAACAAGCTCAAATTTTGTTTGATAATAATGATTATTAATAATAATTTTGATACACATTTTTTTCTTAATATCTCATCAAATTTCATTTACATCCATAGTGCTTGGTTTAGTATTGATTAAAACAGTTCTACAGAATAATAATCAAACCTGATGAAACTATTCAAACATTTTGTTGAACATTTTAGTTTATAAATATGTTACAGTATTTTCTACTAATTAGAAATTTGTCTTTTTCTTTTCAGTTGTGATGTTCCCTGCCCTGAAGGCTTGTACGGTCCTAACTGCATGTATACATGTTCGTGCAGCGATGACGAGATGTGTAACCCCATCAACGGAGCATGCCCGCAACCTTACTCTCAGAGTAAGTAAATAAATTGTTTAATATTAATGATATTGATTCAAGGACCAGCATATTAGTTTTACAGTGTTATTATTAATGCCCCGCCCCTTGGATATCGTTGCTAAATTAATTGTAAGCATACATAAAAATGCATATTCTTAGTGATACTCCGATTGGTCTGTGCGGAAGTTTTATTGACACTCCGGAAAAAATCCATTATTATTTTCGTACATAATTTTTATAGGTGGTGACACTATAAGTAGTCCAAATTAATTATTATGCAGAGGGCGGGATTTCTTTTAGTTGTGAGGAAAAAGGAGTGTATCATATGGCAGGGTTTGAACTCGGACGTGATAATTACTGTAGGCCGATTATGTTGGGTGGGATTATACCCAGGAAATAGGCTGCTAATCTTTTTTCAAATTGATATGTCCTCCAATTAGTAGGGATGGCTAATCAAAAGGTAATATTTGAACATTGCAATTCATAGCTTATCTTTTTTTTATCTTTAATTATTTGTTAACATCATCTAACATCATCTTACATCATTCAAATTCGTACCCACACCTTTGGATGGGCAAAAACAGTGATATGTGGAATTGTGTAAATAGGGGGTGGGCTTACAGTATACCTAAAGAACTACAGTATAATGTACTATATTTTGTGTAGATATTATTCTCCTGAAGATGATTAAAACAACTCAATCGAAACATCGAGACATTCTCAACAAACAACAGTTCTTTTCACTATCTACGTGGTGTACCGCAAGCATAAAATATATAATTGTTGTTATAAATTGTTCTCATTCATGTTTGTTTACTGGTAATATTAGTAATCATCATCCCGGGTTCAAGGCTGGGTGGCCATGCCAACCATAACTACATCCCTGATGATCATCATCATTATCATCATCATCATCATCATTAATATCATCATCATCATTATCATCATCATTATTTCACACAACACAGTATATTAAATCAGACCCTTGTTTTTCAAGATCGATTATTGCCTCTTGATACTTCAGCAATTAGAACAGTCAACTTGCAATACACAGCTTGTTAACATGTGTTCTAATAGTGTTTACTGATTTGTGATGTTATACTTCCACTGGTATCAACAGCAAGCTTTTAATGTACCAATTAATCAAATATTTACTGTCAGTTGAACAATCTCAATTCGTAATTAGCACGTGTAGATCTACTAAATGTGTAAAGAATACTTTACTAAACAGTTTGAAAAGTTGTTAATAACTTAATCTAGTGGTTCTGTATCACAGTACCATATAATGTTTATGATACAGTTATAATCCAACCATTTTTATTTATTGCCTTGTAACTAATAAACATGTATTGTCGTTAATGGGTAAGCCACTGAAGTGCATATCATAACCTAGTTCTGTATGGATATCACTTTCACTATTGTTTAAAATGTTTTGTAACTTCAGTACAATTATTTTTACTATATAATTATTTCCTCAGGTGTAATGGCCCACTCCCTAATTCACCTCCAATTTCCTGTACTAGCAATTTGCCTTGCAAAAGCTTAGGTATGATTTGAATGAGTTGCTTAATAGCTGACTTCCAAAATAAAAGAGATTGGCTTTCAATTGGGCATGCAGTAATGATAATATTAATAATAATGATAATACTTTAGTTGAATTTGTATAAAGTGCATTATGCAAAAAAGCATCCATGTGCTTGGTGATTGAGCTCTTTGAGTTTGACACTTCGAAAAAAGTTAATGTTGTCATATTAAACTCAAACCTGCTGTACTCCTTAAACTAAAGCATGGTTGGCCGTTGGCTCCAAGGAGTTCATCCGCCCTTTGTTCAGCTGTTTTGTTTTTGTTTTTTTTTGCTGCTGGGTGAGGGTTTCGGTGTTGAAAATTTGCAATTTGATTGGCCATTATTAAGTTTTTTCATAAACAGCTTAGGATATTAAAGCCCTAGGTCTTACCAGAAGCACTGTGGTAATTTTTTTTGTAATTGTTGAAGTGGAGAATATCACAATATTAATATTCTGGTAATTCAAATAGCACATATCACTTTCGCAAATTTTAATCTCAAATTTCATGTGACAAATGTGTTTGATGTGCCCATATATGGGTATGGTGATGACATAATACACATCTGATATTTTATTTGTCGCATAACATTTTATAGTGTGGGCAGAACTGTGTTTAGGGCAATTGTAAAAGGAAGAGCTTACTAGTCAAGCACCCACCTTCTTTCCCAAGTAAGTGTCTTCTGAAGCCTACTGATTAGACCGAAGCTGGCTGATTACCACTCAATTTAGAATATCATACAGTACGTTTATTTATAATCTTGTCGAATACAGAATTGGGAATTGTATTCAATATCATACAAGTCAACTTGTTTTCTGTGAATCATTTTGAAATCACAGACTCAAGATTTAGTCAGAGATTGAGTCATGGTGTCTAGAAAAATTCAGTTTCTGATCTTATAATCCTTACAAACTCTTTCAAATTTAAGTCAACCTGAAAGTGCTGTTTATGTAGGCCTACTTCCCAGTGTCATTCATTTCATTCTTTAATTCTAAGTGGCTAGAGTATAGAAAACTTGATGTAAGAATTCAAGTAGCAATACTGTAAATTTTTTTAATGTTGTTGGCCCTCCCTCCACCTATACACTCCTTCCCCATCGGATAAGCATGGATTCTCCCTCCCATCCGTCACCATGTCTAAAAATTGATTTTCTGGATCAAACAATGTTATTGTGATTGCCAATCTCATTGTGGTCTGCCATCAGACTTAATAGAGAACTCGTTTTCAGCAAATTTCTTGAGCCACTGGCACTGTTTCTATATATATTTATTTTTTGTTATAGCAATCGATGTGAAGTGTGAAATGCTGTGCAACATTTACTATTCAATTACCTTGCATTTGGCAAAAAAGAAATGAATTGAATTAATTTATTTGTATGCCATATAATATAACATTTTAAGAAAAATATATAGGTCAGGGCATGATGAAAATGATGAAAGAATAATAAGCTATAAATTTATGTATTATATCACAAGTTATATGCAGGGCTGCCGAGAGTGGCTGTGGGACCTGGGGCAGCTTTGCTGCCCTGGCATATTGTCTGGGGGCCTAGGACCTCGGCTGGGTCAAGGGGAAGTGTGCGTATATATATATATATCTGTCTCTTATACACATCTAGATGTGTATAAGAGACAGCTCCTGAAGATTGCATTAGCATGAAACACTCTGTAGAGTGATAATACCCAGTTCTACAAGTTCCACAAGTTCTACA
>NW_022726429.1:100526-111570 GCF_011630105.1 Anneissia japonica
GGGTTACGCAGAGTGCGACAATGGTTGTCATACTCGTTTGCTCTGCGGTCTATAAAGGATGGCCAGCATCACTAATATGTCAAATATTGTTTGTCACAACAGTTTTTAGCAATGAACTATTTCTATACTGAAAGCAACATCACTTAGTTCCATAGTCATGTCACGTTCAGTGTAGATCATCATAAAGTATATAAGAGGTTCTATTCTTTCTGCTGCTGTCGCATGCTTTTGTCATGCTCTGTAAATAGCCTTAAGTGTATGGTACAGTACATATCCGAAATGATGGTTATATATTAACATAGATTTATAGAGCACTTTCTGGCCCAGTGAGACACCTGTCTCTTATACACATCTAGATGTGTATAAGAGACAGTATATACACTCACTGCCAGGTGTCCAGCATGTTGTGATTATTTTAAATACCAGTATTCTGCCTTTAGTCATATTTCTCTTTTAGATTTTAACACTCTTCCACCTGCCTCAACAGTGCTGTACACTGCATAGGATCTGTGACTGTACCATCTTCAATCTGACCTGAATGTCATCATCATCACTCTCTTCTTGGCTTCTCTTCCATTATTCATTCAAATTCAATTACATTTCTAGAATGATTGTTATATTTATCATATTTTTCACCTTCCTTTATATGATCCATCATCTTCTTCTGCCTCACTGCAACACTTTATATCAATAATTGTTCTAATCTCATTCACTTGCATTAAACTTCCAAATTTGTCACGTTTTTTATATAATATATAATCCGTTTTTCTGATAAGTTGCTACTTACGATGAAACTCAATCATTATTAAATCCTGTTTTTTATTAAAGATAACTACATTGGATATTGGAATTGCATCTTTGCTTAAATCAAGTACATTACCGTATATTGCATCTAATAGCCTGCTGTTTAAGTATTCAATTTCTCTAGCGCTTTGTTGACATTGAAACGTTACTACACGGTCATCCCCCATGGTGCTCTTATCTACTCAACTAATGGAACATTGTAATGCCTCCTCATATTTTTCACCAACTTTCAGATTATTATTATTAGAATCTTAATTTTGCAATTTACTATACATTTTCCAATTCTGATACTGTTACCACAACCTCCATTTACAGTAGGACATTGTACAAAAGATTTTTGCCCTACCTGACATATTATTGTACTCAATGCTCAGTATGTTCCAAAATACTTGGAAAAAAATCTTGCAAGTGGTTCAGGTGGAAATCGAACCCACGTCCTCCAGATAAATACCTGGTTTCTTAACCACTCAACCACCTAGCTTGTGCTTGGTGGTTTGTGATGAATCCAATCCCAACAACAGGAGAAATAATACTAACGATGTTTGCCCTACCGTATGTGTCTGATTGCTCAGTACATTCCCAAATACTTGCGAAAAAATATCTCGCAAGTGATTCGGGTGGGAATCAAACCCACAACCTCCAGATAGCTAGCCTGGTGTCTTAATCATTCTACCACCGAGCTCGCATTCTTCTTTTACTTAAATATTGACAACCTTGCTGTTCTGGGTTTATCTTTTTATTTTATTTATCAACTAAAAAATTGAATGCAATCTTTAGCCAACATTTTCAATTTTGGCTATGAACTAAAACATGAATAATAAAAATATTATCTTCAAAATATGAATGCCTCAACTAATTTATTTATTTATACTCAATATTCACCTCTGCTTAGATAGGAATAACCATTTATAAGAACTTTTGACAAAACTTAAGGTTTTTTTTATGTATGGATCTGATATCTTCTGTAGGCCTATGAAGCCTGCGTGGAGTTTAGCACGTCAGTATTCACACACTGAGCATGTGCAGTAGAATGAAATAGCCTGGCTTACGCAGAGTGCGACAATGGTTGTCATACTCGTTTGCTCTGCAGTCTATAAAGGATGGCCAGCATCACTAATATGTCAAATATTGTTTGTCACAACAGTTTTTAGCAATGAACTATTTCTATACTGAAAGCAACATCACTTTAGTTCCATAGTCATGTCACGTTCAGTGTAGATCATCATAAAGTATATAAGAGGTTCTATTCTTTCTGCTGCTGTCGCATGCTTTTGTCATGCTCTGTAAATAGCCTTAAGTGTATGGTACAGTACATATCCGAAATGATGGTTATATATTAACATAGATTTATAGAGCACTTTCTGGCCCAGTAAGACACTAATCACATATTTAATGAATTTGCTCCGTGCTTACCTGTTCCAATAATGATCACGTAAGATGTATCACATTGCTCGCATGTAGAACAGTTCTACTTATAATCATATATTGAATATCAATTGTTATGATTGTATCGCTACATTAGATGTTGAGTAGATAAATGGTATGAAATTTCATAATTTAACCAAATTTAACTCCTCACAAACAGGAAATACTGGAAACTTGCATTTAGGCCTACAGTACTGATTGATAATGGTTTTTTCTATGGAATATTTAAAAAATTTCTCATATTTTATTGCATTGTAGTTTTTATATTTGTATTTCTGTATTTGAATTGGTTGAAAGATGAAGGCCTCTTCAAGTCAGCATTGCTGTTAGAGTCACCCTCTACAAAAGATTGTTCAATAAATAAATTAATTAATTAATTTCTCAACTGTCTTATAATATAATGACTGACTTATTATTACCCCCAGTCATTGGATGAAGCACATATGGGACACATACTCAGGTCTCTGGGGAGAATTCCATAAAGCAGATCTATCAGCGCATGGTTGTGTACCCTTTTGTACACCTGGTGGGGAGAGAGAGGCAACCGTATGTAAAGCGCTTTGACTAAGGACACAAGCAAAATGCAGAGACTAAGGACACAAGCAAAATGCAGAGAGGGATTGAACCTTCGACATCATGGTTCACAAGCCACTACTCTAAACCACTATAGCATGTTGTTGATTGTTTATGATCAAAACAGTTCATTAAGAAGAGATTAATTAAACTCATAAAATTGAATACTAAGGTTATAATATTTTTAATTGATGATGACAATTCCATCTCTCAACCTTCTCTTAACGTGAATTTCTTTCCATTCTCCTTCACCTAAATAGATAATTAATAACTTTGATATATCCTGAACATCTGTTGTCACTGTACTATATAACAGTTGTTCATAAACATTATATCTTCATTATCTATAAAGTAAACATGATGATATATATTTGTGACATAAGCACAAGTCTGAAAACTTGTAAATAAGAAAGTGTTCTGTAGTAAATCATAAATCTGTTTTGATGGACCTAATGAAAGCTAGTCTATATCAAGTTAAATCATTACACAAACTCAATATTTATAAAAGTAGAATTTCCAGCCAGTCCAGATTTATCAAAGTGTTAAATTGCTAGCGTCAAACCAACACTTGGTCGTAAGGATCAACTTGATATAACATTCTAATCAGAGAAGTCTCTTCTGCGCCCTGTACATTCCTTACTTCACCTGATTAAATTATTACGTAACTCTGAGTGGCAGATCCAGAAATTGAAAGTGGAGGAGGCCCGGGGGGGAACTTTCACAGATGGAAGGTCTGAACCCCCTATAGACCCACCATCGTTAGGTCTGATGTAAGCTGTTTATGATCCCATGGTTGTTTGAAATAGCACTCTCAGACTTAAAGTTGAATATAATTTTCATTTTTTTAAAAATATTTTTTTGATAATTTCAGAAAAGCCCGGGCCGATTGAGGACCCACTAGAATCCGTCACTGACTCTGTTTAGTAGCACCTATTTTAGAAATTCTTCAGCCTTATTTTTTCTCAGCTGATGAGGTGGTACATTGAAATATTCAAATACATTTGTGAATGCTTTACACATTTAGCCTAAGTTTTTATGCTCAGCAAATTAATGATTTTTTTTTTTTTTTTTTTTTTTCTGATTTTGTAAAATGCTGTATGCTGCATTCGATTTATTTATTATTTATTCAACAATATTTCACAAGGTTACCCCTAACAGGAATGCTGACTTTATTGGGCCCTCAACAAATACAAATAATTCCGTCTAGAATCTATACTGTATATAAAGATGTTAAATGCAATATACATATTTTCCTTCTATTACACTGTATTCCATTGAAGAATGGACACTATCGTCACATACACTGTAAAAAATATCAGCGATTAGTCCATATATGGGTGATGATGTTGTATTGCATCCTTATATGGGCAAGTCACAGGTACTGTATTTGTCAGAAAAATAATAATGTAGACAGAGATTAAGACGTTAATACATCTTTACGTGTGCATGTCATGCATAAGTGTACAGTGTGTAGGTGGAGAAAAAAAAGAAGCTGTTTAATATCGTAATGTAAAATTAGTTGATTCCTGTCATTATTTTTTAACATACTTAATTTATCGTGTACATAACTGTAGATAGAATTATCGTTTTTAGCAAGATTATAAGTGATTTGGTGAAATATAATAGAATGAAATAAGAAGAAAATGATACTATAACTAACAAACTCTAACAAGTAAATTTAATATTGTGTTGTACAAACTAGCACTTTTAAGTTGCAAAAAAAAAAAGCCAATAGGGCAATATGGTATTTTAAAAGTTTGCCCTACAGTACAATAAAATACATAACAAATTCTCTGTAAAAAGAGACATAAGAAAATTATAGAAGTTAATTGATAAAGGGAATGATAAGAAGTAGCTTATTCATTTTTTTTTTGTCAGTTTATCAAATGAGCTCCTTCTGTATCCTACTTCAATAGTAGATTATTCTAGTAAAATACTGTATACCTGTAGATTGTATTGTCTTGCTTTGCTATATTCAATTTCATAATATAAACATGAATAGACAAAAAATATTTAGAAAAAATACATAGAATCATATGTTGATGATATCTTGGATAACTAAATATTATATCACAGGATATATTTCCAGAGGGGTCCCACACGTAGACATCCATCTAAATGAATTAAAATCCTTTACAAATCCCAAATCACCAAGAGATTAGACAGGACAACTGTTGAGTAATTATTGGTTTCGTTCTATGAAACATAGACTTCATATCCTTTCAACAAGCAACATTATTATCGTCAGGCAGGCAAGATATCTTTGATCTAATTGTCAAGAGATTTTACGAGACAACAGTTACGGGTTTGTTGGGTCTTTTTATTCTTGGAACATACTCTCTTTAAAATATAGCATCAAACATAAAATCTAAAAAGCTCATTAAACGTAAGCTGAACTTCAATGACCAGGTATCAAAACAACAATACAGAAAGAATATCTTTAAAAACATCTAGAATACTGTATGTTTAGCAAGTGCAACATAGTCATCATTATATATTTGTCTGACCTTACGAAAGTCATTTTTTTTAAATGTTTCATATTCATATATAAGGGCATAGTATTAGTCTACTCCATTGGGACTGACTTCCAGACGATTACATCATAAATATAGATCATAAAGTTCCCTAGTATGACATTTTCTGTCATGTCCCACAGTTCTATTCTTCAGCGTGTGTAGTGTCACATAAAGTTAATTATATGAGCTGTCAGTGAAGTTTTTGAATAAACAATTTGTCAGCTGCAAAGAAAATTTTAGAAAATTGATTATTCACTCCTCATCATTGTCAAACCATCAAGGTATTAGATGATAATATACTGTACCTCCATGGTAAAACACTGCAACGGGTCAGTGATCCATGACGTTGAATATGGGTGCGTTCGAGCGAGTGTTTTATAGATAAATCCGGAAACGGTCATCTCCTGTTCTCACCCGAACGGGGTTTTAAACGCGGACCGCCTGCTGATATCCACTTATAATCCAACGCTGCAAATTGCAGAGTGTTTTGGAGGAGCAAAAGTAGCATGCATTAGCAGCAGGGAGCATTTTTTATCACCTAATCCCCTTTGATTTCAACATGCACCTGAAGTAGTCTGTTATGGTTCCTGCTTCTTTTACAGTTTATTTCCAAAAACAAAACTAAAGAGGTTGATAAAATAAATTATTTCAACTGAGGGCTAGCGTATAGAATCCAAATTGTTACCTTATTACATAGAGTACATCCGCCACATGCATACATGATCATGGAACCATTGCTTATTCGTTTAACATTGGTAATAATATTCAGTATTTATACTACAATCATCAAACGAATGAAAGTTTATTCATGCTATACAGTATATGCCCAAAATGCACATCTGCAATTTATTAGGAGTTTACAATGTATGCTTTATTATTGTTGTAGCTTCTTCGGTTAAATTTCATTACTTGATTTTGAGACAATACGTTAATGCAGTGTACCAACACCAAAGTCTGTTTCTTGATTAAGGCGTGGGGTGACACAGCTAGGTGATGTAAGGGTCCAGGGCAACTTGATAGAACCTTATCATTTGCATAATACCTTAGGTTTTAGTCCGAGGTTAATGGTGGTTTTGAAAGCCGAGTTCTGCACAAACCGGTAGACCACCCGCAAATACAATACCGGTATAATCCTATGTAAAAAACTTTTTCCCGAACACACCCTACGTTATTGCATACCTTATAATTTTATGTCATGTCTCTGATTTGAGTGACTGAATCAATGCAAACATCTGATAAAACTTACAAATTACATTGAGATAGATAATCGTAAAATGGCCAAAAAGTAGGTTGCAAAGAAAATAGGCTGCTGTTAGAATTGAACTTAGCAATGTTCAGAGAATCATTCTGATACTCTGCCAACCAAGCTAAACCAGCTTTAACTTGGCAATGGTTGTTTTTAGACTCTTATAATCTGTAGTGATATCATAAATAACCCATGTCTCATCCTGACAACACAGCAGTAGCAAAAAATAAGGAGGGTTGCATGGGCGTAGACTGGGGTTCAAAACACATCCCCTGCCCCCATGGAAGCAAATAGGGACCCCCACCAGGCCGAAACCACCCTACAGTACGCCCCTGAGTTAACTTGTACCCATCTGGATTATCTGAAGTGTGGACATCACCTAATACTGCAAATATTTGTTTTTTTGAAGAGGCAATTGACAGCTGTAGATTCTATAAGTAGATTTGTATTCATGTAAAACTACCGAAGTGTGCATGCAGGGAATGTATAAAAAAGTTCAGTATTTCACCATGACGATGACGTGTTAGCTGACTTTGTTTAATAGATCAAAGTACGTAAAGTAGAACTTCACTAAGTTACTCATTCCACATTGTCCAATCAGACGAATCGCAGAACAAGTTTCACTTTCTGTAATTATGTCCCTAGCCTAGATCATGCACAATACTTAAAGCTTATTATTGACATAAAATTTGTGTCACAGACAGATTTCTTTATTTGTGTTATTATAGTACCTGTATTTTGTACATAAAAGTGCAAAAAAAAAACTCATTGTTAGAATTCATAAATATGAACTTTGTTGTAGAGACTACCGTACCAGTAAAAAAATGTTGAAACTTCAAAGCCATGCTCTGGAGAGAAAGATCAATTGGATATGTTGTACTTTGCAACTGATTTTTTAAGACACAAAAAAGCATATTTGACAAAAATCATTTTTTTTAATACGGCATTTAACAACTGTGGGGAAAGTAGGGGGCGTAACCACCTTTTTTCCCTCCAGTTTTTAAATATTCAAAAATCTGTATCTCATTAACCGCTCCCTAGTTTTTTGTCAAATATGCTTTTTGTGACTTAGAAAAATCAGTTGGATAACATATAAAAACAAATTTCCCTCCAGAACTTGGCTTTAATTGACTTAACCGTATTTCATGAATATTTACCTTCGCCAAATGAGTTCTGTATTGTGTATGTATAACGTCTGTATGCTACTGTAGTCTGAATCATCACTTGGATAAGTGCCATTGCTTCAAAAGTGTTATTTTTTAAAATGATATCTTTCTTTAATAGGTCCATCAACTGTTGTATTGAAGTATGTACTTGAAGAAAAAGACAACGATTTCCCTTTGTTTATCGTTATTTCTGCATCAACGCTAAGTTTCCTGCTCATCCTGATGCTAACAATCCTCATTGGCACACGAATCTATCAAAAAGGGTAAATATCTGAAGTGTTGCTTTGATATGCTTTTTTTGCTATTAAGTCCTTTCACAACTAAGCAATTGTAGTGGAGAAAAAATGGGTTCCCAGACACCACAGGCATACACTTTCTTAACTTGCACTTTTTGAATTCTCATGGTGTCAGATTTTGATATTCTCACTACATATAGAATATAAGGTATTTTCTCATGGGTTCGGTTTTTTTTTTTTTTTTTTTTTTTTTTTTTAGCAATCTTTTTTTTTTTTTTTGTAGCAATCTTGGATTTCCGACAAAAATCAATAATTGGCATAACTTCTGAACTAGATAGAAAGACAAGTAATATAATTTTTTTCCTTTGTTATTCTCACATGATAAATAAATTAATAGGGTTATTTTTAATTGCATTACAGTATTTCAAAATTGTGAACAAAAACATTAGAATAAGAATAATATTGATATCCATAAAGTCAATCTCAGCAGTCCGTATAAATGTAGTAAATTTTAACCATCTAATTGCAAGGAGAATTGAGTTTTAAAAAAGACAGAAGCACATAAATACATAAGGCCATCGATTCTCTGACCCTGACATACTCATCCATATACATTGAGATATTTTAAATCAGTTTTTTATTTATTTTATTTATTGGGGCTGAGGGGATAGTTAAGAAAGTAAAGGAATCCAAGCTCGATTAGGCTTGTCTACTGTATTTCTTGGCTTCTATTGTATACCATTGGTTTGTTTTTTGTGTATACAATAAAGAAGAAGTTTTTTTCAGTGTTCCCTCTTGCTGCAAAAATAATACAGTATCTATTTGTAGATAAATCATAGGTTTTTGTAATAAAAGGTCTGTAAATCGGTAAAAATTAAATTGCATTCAATCTGTCTTATTAATAACTAATTTTATTATTGTTTTACTTAAAAGTGATTCAACTTTTTAGCTATTTTCTTCATCTTTTTCGTTCGCTCATATTTTCTTCCCTACTTTTTTCCTTTGTTTTTAAGAGTTTATCCCCAGTTATTCGTCTGAGAACCCCCCCCCCCCCCCCGATGCCATATACCATCTAGATAAGATTTAACTCACATATTAAAGCTCAGTTTGAAAAGGCAGCTAAACAATAGTTTTACAGCTTTCCCACCTTGATGAAGAAAATATTATGTAACATTCTTGCAATTGATGTTGGTTTCTTAGCCAAAATATGAAGAATGAAAGCAAGGTGATTCAAGTTATTTAAGAGTATGTGGCATAATTCCAAAGTATGCCTCCTGAATTATGATCAATCCCGGTCCAGTGGTTAAAAAAGTAATGATCACTTCCTGCAACAAGAACAATGAGTTTCTTGTAAGCTACTTTAATTTATTAATAGCTCCCGGTTCATTACATGTACCACAAACTAATGATGGAGTGATTGATACAGAAGTAGCTGGTTGGCTTCTCAACTCCCGGGAGGATAACTGAACTTGACCTCAAAGACTTTCTCAAGGACACGTGTATGTGGCCAAAAAATGCATTTAAAGAATGGTTTTTTCGCAAACTTGCACATTAACGTGCTTAGCATGTTTAGTTAAACATCCAAAAATGTTACACCCAAACAATGTTTTAGGTGGAAAATACCGATACCCAGTTTTGGGCTGGGTTTTGTGGGCAACTGTCTCAAGTTTTGTACTCTTTATCACCGGGATTATCATCTCACTTTGCCCCGCAATTATAGCATCTACTGTACATTAAATCAACATTTATGTAAAAAAGGGGTGTTTTTGTCTGCATTTGCAAAATGATGATATTTAAACTTTATTTGTCCTCATTGAACTTGGAAACATTTGGGCAGGGCCCACAGAACCCACGGCAGCTGCAGTTCAACACTACCCAACTTAACTACAACATGCAACAGACACGTACGGATACCATGTTCCTTATCACATAACTCTCAATTATGAGGGCTATTCAAGGAAAAGCATTCACACACATTGGTACACTTACTCTGTGGTCCACCCCTTGCACCTCAGTGAGGTCCGAGGGTTCAAATCACATGCTCTGCTTTTTACAGTACTTGTGTACTTTGATGATTTGTCGTGTTTGCCACTTTTAATTCAGGAGTATGAACTTCCTACAGAGCCAAGAATGGCATTTTGTAGATTTTAGATTCTTTGAGCAGGAGTTTTATAATGCAAGCACTTTGATTCTTTGGTTTGTAAAAGGGTCACAGTTACTGTACTGAATATTTTTATTACTGTATTATTATTATTTTCATCATCATCTTCATCATCATTATCATAAATTGTAGTTTATTATTAGTTTATTTACAAACATTCAAATACCTCTGACCGCAAACAATCAAGGAAAGACTAGACAATAACAAACCTGTGCGACACGAAAAGTTTAGTGTATTATACAACGTTGAGACCGCTTCACAACGGCCTTTGCTTCGAGATTTGAGCATGAAGGCAAGGCAAAAGCAGTTTTCTTAGCTACGTTTTTTGTCCGCTGATCGGTTAAAAAACATATTTCATTTTATTTTATCACTGAAAAACAACTATTGTAAAATGTTTAGCCCATAAATATGATGTGTGTTAAGAAAACATTAAACAATATTTTAATTTGGACCTTCAAAAAACAGTTAAAAAGAAATGGCTATGAAATTTTAGGGGAGGGCTAAAGCCTGTTTAGCCCCCCTCTAAATCCGCCCCTGATATTGAATATTTTTATTACTGTATTATTATTATACTGTATCTTCAAGATTTCAGGGCCAGCTCTGGAATAGCAATTCAAGATATAAATTGGAAATGTGATCACAAAGAGAGATATGGATAAAAATTTTTCATTTCAACATGCAAAATTTAATTTGTCAAGAGAATAGCTTTAGGAAGCTGTATCATTGTTTTCTGACTAAAAAACTTTTAAGAGCAAGAAAAAACAAAACAAAAATGGATACAGAATGATACTTATTTACAGGAAAAGGAATAGAAAGGAAATATGGATTTTTAATTGAGTTAATAAAGTTCGATATTTAAACACTTTCAGCTGTTCATAATTTGTCAAAAGGTAGCCAAAAATTCATCGCTCATTATC
>NW_022726429.1:113150-126342 GCF_011630105.1 Anneissia japonica
ACAGATTATAGCATCTACTGTACATTAAATCAACATTTATGTAAAAAAGGGGTGTTTTTGTCTGCATTTGCAAAATGATGATATTTAAACTTTATTTGTCCTCATTGAACTGGGAAACATTTGGGCAGGGCCCACGCACAGAACCCACAGCAGCCGCTACCCAACACTACCCAACTTAACTACAACATGCAACAGACACGTATGGATACCATGTTCTTTATCTCACATAACTCTCAATTATGAGGGCTATTCAAGGACAAGCATTCACACACATTGGTACACTTACTCTGTGGTCTGCCCCTTGCACCTCAGTGAGGTCAGAGGGTTCAAATCACATGCTCTGCTTTTTACAGTACTTTTGTACTTTGATGATTTGTCGTGTTTGCCACTTTTAATTCAGGAGTATGAACTTCCCACAGAGCCAAGAATGGCATTTTGTAGATTTTGTATTCTTTGAGCAGGAGTTTTATAATGCAAGCACTTTGATTCTTTGGTTTGTAAAAGGGTTAAAGTTACTATACTGAATATTTTTATTACTGTATTACAGTATTATTATTTTCATCATCATCTTCATCATCATCATCTTAAATACAAATCAAGTGAGGCCATTATTACTCAACATTTTGACTTTATTAAGTCATTATCAGGGATGCACCATCACAGACCCAATAGACAAATTTTCATATATAGGGTCTGTGGTACCATTAACAGAAATACTGGCAATAAGTGCTTCATAAAGTAATTACAGATTTTATGAATAAGCTACAAGTGTTTTTAAAAAAAAAATCATTTTTAATGATTTCTTTTTATATCCAATTTACATATTTCAATGTAGTTTGTTATAAACGGTTATATTCTTATTATTTAATCTGGACTACAATGAAAACCTATGCCCTTTAAATGTGCCTCCCAGTATATAGTTAAAAAGAATATTAAATAATGAAGAAATCTGAAATCGATGCATGAATCTAGTATTGATAGTTCCATACATCTCAAAAAAAGAGTTAAACAATTTTCATTAAAAATGTATTGTCCCATGCAAAATACTAATAAAATCATAAAAATCATTTTCGAAATTAACTTGCGCATTTTGTAACATAAAAATTATCAACTTTAACATAGAAATTAGTGTATTTAAGAAATGTTTACTCATCTTTTTACAGTGAAACACATTTTATTTTAAAATTTTTTTTATGATTTTTTTTTTGTCATTTCCAATACATCTTCAAAATATTCATTTTTAAAGTTTGAAAAATTTAAAATCTCAAAGATAACACAATGACCTCTTCACATCATCCTCTTCATCTACAACAACCAAGGATTTCAAGAACTTTTTTTTGAAGTGACTCCTCAACAATGAGAAGAATTGTACTTATAATGAGACCCTGGGCCAGCTTAAGGCTGGCCTGGATGTAGTTGGTCCAGGATAACTCATGTGTTTACACTTTTGGCACTCCAAAACTTGTATCTTCCACAGTAAGTGGATGATAGAATAGGTAAACTGTTGGAAAATATCCAGTGGTGGATCCAGGGGGTTTCAGAAGAGGTTAGAAATGAAAATTCTTTCAACTTGGGTTTTTTTGGAAAAAATTTGAACCCCCTCTTTCAAATCTTGGATCCACTTCTGATAACCATAAGCCATTGTGTGACTCTGTACTCAAGTATGGGGTAGGAGCGGACTATGATTCATGTAGCTCTTAGATCAGTAATTAGACAAGGGGTGCTGAGAAATAGGAGTGCTCCCGTTACAACAATACGGGCTATGAGAGACTATTCAATACCACTTCCAAGAACTGTGCATATTAATATGGATGCTTTATAATACTATTGTTCATTTACTGTTAATTAACTCAATTTATCTTTTTTTTAAACTATACAATACCCTGAAGCGCAATTAAAAATGTTTTTCAAACATTAATATTTGAAAAATTAAAATATCAGTGGAACTTTAAATATATAAGGTAAATATTTAATTCACCTTCAATGTCCTAAATCTTTCCAAAATAGTTGGTTCTTTGATATGATTTGATTAGGCATATTATTGCACACTGAGCATCTGATCACTTTAAAATACTGTATCTTCAAGATTTCAGGGCCAGCTTTGGAATAGCAATTCAAGATAAAAGTGGAAATGTGATCACAAAGAGAGATATGGATAAAAATGTTTCATTTCAACATGCAAAATTAAATTTGTCAAGAGAATAGCTTTAGGAAGCTGTATCATTGTTTTCTGACTAAAAAACTTTTAAGAGCAAGAAAAAACAAAACAAAAATGGATACAGAATGATACTTATTTACAGGAAAAGGAATAGAAAGGAAATATGGATTTTTAATTGAGTTAATAAAGTTCGATATTTAAACACTTTCAGCTGTTCATAATTTGTCAAAAGGTAGCCAAAAATTCATCGCTCATTATCCCACAATTTGAAATATTAATTTGATTTCTCATACAACAACAAAAAATAGTTTAATTTGTCATGAATTTTTATTTTTCTTAAATTTAACCAAACATTGACACTTTTGGAAAGAATTAAGCAGCAGTCGAGTTAAATGTCACTTCATGTTTTTTTACAAAGTGGCTGTGCTTACTACACCAAGATGTAGTGCATTAAGGTAGCAAGAGATATTTATAAGGTAGGGTAAAGCCAAGTCAACCAATCAGCATGATGGGATTTTTAAGCATAGCCACAGCCTTTTTTTTAAATTTCGAAATTGTTTCCTTCCCACTCCCTCTGACTCGTATGCTTTCATGATTTTAAAATATTAGGTATAATACATAATTTTACTGTAGTCTTTCTACTATAGGCAAGAATAACAAATATTTTTAAAAATCCAAAAGATAATAACAGTTTAAAACTAAAAGAATATAGATTGGTATTTGTTTAAAATATTCTTTGAAGGTTGCATGGCGAAGCAACAATAATAATAAATGCTTGCAGTGCACCATGTAGATTGTTCTACGTGGTGTACCAGCGCCACAAGCATTTCATTTGTTCATTTATGTTTAAGAAAAAATAGCTAAAAGCGTACTACAATACTTTATTTCAGAAAAGCAGGGTGTGGGAGCAGGTTTTAGTTTCTCAGAACTCAAGGATAGCATCATGTTAGATTAATATCCAAAACGTGAGCTACATGAAATCAATACTACTAGCATCTCTATTTAGTTAATATTCAGTAATTAATCCTTTAATGGGTTTCACATTCATCATGAGTATTCCTATATGAAAGGCGCCCAATAGCAATATTAAGCTAATCATAATAATGTGTGGTACAGCGCTTTCCACAGAACTTCTCAAATTGCTTTACATTATTACTCTGGTGATTGGAAACATTCAGCAATGAAATGATTGTGTAACCTCCTCCGTTTTCTGGAACATGTTGAACATAATATAGACCATGCCAGATTTAATATGGAGAGCATAATGCCAACAAGGCCTTACATTATTAGCCCAATTATTGGCTCAAAATAACATATTCAGCTTAGCTCACACTGGGGAGAATTTCATAACATTACTGCTAGTAATGCTTAGTCAGTGTATTGGCGTTTAAGCCTATGATATACCCACTTAATATACTCTTGGGTGGAGAGAGCCAGCCATAAGTAAAGTACTTTGCCCAAGGACAAAAGCGAAATTTAAAGTGAAGGTACAAATATTAGTCCTCAAGGGTTTGGAGCCGAAATAGCAATCAGTGCGACAACCACTCGCACAAATATATTTAGACATAAATTACAGTATATTTTATGTTGTATTGTGGAAATAGACCTGTAGATAAATCATTTTTTCCCAAGGACATAAGCAATCCCAGCTTCAGATTTCAACCCCTGACCTTTGGTTGAGAGTTTGAACCCCCCAATGTTTAGTATGAGTGCTTATTGACTTTTGACATTTCCCTGAATATAAATAATATAGTGTAGGCTGGTATTAATTAAGCAGATACTATTTTCTAACTACTGGTGGCCACAGTGTGTGCACTCAAACATGAAGACCACTGTTCCTGGTTCGATTCCATTGTAATCAATGCTCCTTGTATTTCCACTAAGATGGCTGAAATTAAAGTTACTAGAAATGTGTTGCGTGTATGTAGGGTTGGGTGAAATGGGAGCTTATTCCTTTTGTCATTCAGAACAAGCTCCCCACCAGACACAACTTAACAAATTGAAAACAGTAAAAAAATCAGACCCATCCCATTCCTTGTCAGGCAAATCCTGGCGACACCACGTTGCATTACAAACTTAACGGAAAAAGAGATTAGGACTATGACAGAGTGTATCGTAGTGTACATATACTATCACTTCCACAAAAACCTCACTACCGGGATGAAAAAAAAAAACCATTAAAAATAGTAAATGTACAAGCTGATAAATCAATTGTTTTGTGTGATTGTCTTCTCAAAGATTTCCTTCCACCTCACTGGCAATAATAAATGTCCTTTTAGATCTTCCTGCTTTTCTTCCTTTCGAACACTATACCTCATGGCTATACTTAGTATCTTTCATTTGCTATCATACTGTTATTTTTATATGACCCTGTTTATTCAACTTTGTTAACCCATGACCATGACTTGTGGTAGCAGCAGTTAAATGGTGGTACTGCTTGTGGTGAAATTGGCAGTACACTGGAAGACACTCCCTTAAAACCAGGCTCCGGAGGGAAAAAAAGTTGTGATACTGTGTGTTGTACAACTGATTTTTTTAAAGATACAAAAAGAATATTTGACGAAAAACTCAGCAGTAACCACCCTTTTTTCCACCTTTTCCCCCAGTTTTTAAATATTAAAAATTCTATCTTATTAACTACTTCCGAGTTTTTTCCTCTAGAGCCTGACTTTAAGGTTTGTGCATTTGAGACTTTGTAATGCCCTATGCAAGTCGTCTGTCATTACCATACATTGCCCAAGCAATGTGCTATGTTATTTTTGCACATGACACATATGTAATAACTAAATTTCAAAGGTCTGCTGGTTTTTCACAGCTGAATAATTGAACCGCAAATGAAATATTCAATACTGTACTGTGCATAGCCAGAAGTTTGCATTACAGATTGATAAGATGCATCATTTTAACATCTATGGATTTAATTTGTACATTGATTAGTTTTACATCTTTCTTCTGTGATAAATGTAAAGATGGTTGTATGATTTGTATTTCATTCTATCTTTTATTGAATCAATCCAGATTGTTGTCTTCATACAGAATTAGAATCCAAATTCCATTGTCTTATTGGAATTGTGGAGGTTGTACAACAGCAATGAAAGAGTGTTGAAATTAATAAGAAATGTTATATTATTTTAAACATCCTTAAAGCTGCAAGTACTTTAATTAAGTTTGTTATTATTAATTCCTGGCCAATGTTCTTAAATAATGAATACAATAGAATAAGTATAATTTTTACAGCAGAAACATATATATTTCGGGTAACTCAGAATACTTGACCTGATTATTTTGCTATTTAATTGGCTTTTAAAGAAAACATTTAGATATTCAAATCATCAAATATTAATTTGTTTATATATTTATTGTTTACAGATACAAGCATGGCTCAAGGTCTTCCCATCATGCTCAGATAGATGTGGTTTCCATGAACAGTGTCAATGGTAAGCATTTAAAGCTGTTGACTCATATTTAATGATTTTTTAATATCAATTCCAACATGTGATCATGGAGTAGACCAGCGATGTAATTTTTCACAACGCTTCCAGAAAGTTTCCTGATTTTACCACAGTTTACTCATATCATACTGTAAAACCTCAAATTGAAGCCCTGGGCGGCTTCTTATCTGCCAACTTTGGATGGGCTTCTTTTTGAGGCTAATTTTGCATAGTAAAGAGAGGCGCTTCTTTTCAAATTGAATGCTGTAAGAATTACTACTATAAAACAATAAATAGGCCCACTGTAACATCAATCTGTATCCTGGAATGTATTAACTGGCATTAAATCACCTAAAATACTGTGTAAACCAAGCTTGTTTTAAATTTACTTTTTCTTTTTTTTTAAATTCATGTACAGTGTATGTACTGTACTGTGCTATCACAAAAAAAGCCCGTGCTATTTTGAAAGAAGCCCATGGGCTTCTGTTCGGGATGGGCTTCATTTCGGGGCTACTATTGCAAACTAAAAAGGAGGGATTCAATTTGAGATGGGCTTCTTCTTCATATTAAGCCCATTGAGCTTCTATTCGAGGTTTTACGGTATATCAAGAAGCATATATCCCCCTCCAGCCTATAAAATACAATAAATTATTTAAATTAAAAGTAATTTTATGTACTGAAATCAATGGAACTAAACTTTTTGAATTTAAGACATTTTCTTACCCTTAAGCTGCCATCTCAAACTTCTCATGGGCCCACTAATTATTTACACTCCATTGTCTAATATCTAATTGTATACCTCCATGAACTAACTGTGGTATTTTAAAATGCCTGGATTAAATAATTTAAACATGGATGACATGAATACATATAGTTGCTTTTTAGTATAACTGTACTGTAATTTGATTTTTCTAGGTAAATAAATTGTTTTTATATTATGCTAAATAAATTAAATAAATGCAAAATTAATGGAGTAACCACTGTCTGTAATAATAGATCATATTACTTTATTAAATCATCTACAGTCATGCAGACTTTATCTTTTCATTTTATTAACTTAATTACAGTATTATTGTATAGAGTATATATATATATGTATATATAATGAACTCAAACATACAGTTTTAATATATTATATATTTTTTAACTGATTTTAGTTACTGATTGGACTTTATTGATTGAACTTTATCATTTGAATATTATATTGTTATGGTTAATATAAAAAAAATAATAGGCCTACTGTAACTCATGTGCCTACCAATATCTTTTTTTTACCAGGTAATGGAGGACCTCAGAATGGTAGAGTTACAATACAGACATTCAACTCGAGTGACAGCGGCTTGGGTGAATTCAGCACTCACTTGCAAGTAGAGGGCGCTACACCAGATATCATAGCAAGCAATTCCACTTCTAATCCCTTGGATCTGGATGACTCTAGCTATACTGAGGTAGAAATCAACTTGTGTCCTTCTACAAGTACTTTCAATGAATACCAGTTCACCACCCCGCCGGCTTTACCAGCGCAAAACCCATGTCACATGCCCGTATGTAACGAAAAGGAAAGTAAGATCGATGATTTATACGATGAAGCTTATTCATCCATTGAAAAGGAGGAGAAAAAGGATGATTCTGATGGTTTCAACTGTTACGATTTTCTCGATGAGGCTCAAACATTACCTTCAGAGCCAGCTAAACCCAAACCGGTAGCGGAACATCAATACTATGTTTTAGAGCCAACTCCACCGGAAGATGAGGATGATTATGATAGTATTAGTGATGAGGAGACCGCTGTATGTTTGCCGGTCCCGAACAATTATGAGGACATAACAATTAACACAGCGGGTCCGTCACAAATCTACGAAGAGGTTAAAAGTCCATTAGTACGCCATCATACTTTAGATGTTATCGGTAAAAATAAGAGACATGTGTACGACCAACTTGGTCACAGTGCCAAAAGATGGAAGCGAATGGGTTCCGAGGGCAGCAGACTAGCTAAAAGTAATGGTGATTACGGACGACTGCAACAGGAGGTTAAAGATCAGGCTGGGTATAATGAGTTGGAATTTGGTCCAAGGAAGGTGCGTGTTGGGGAGACTGTCTTTCCGACTGGAAATTATTACGGCTCCCTCAGCAGGTGATCTAATCTTAAGCATAACCATTTTTATCTCCTTGATGTAGTTTGTATATATATTGAAACATATTTATGAATATTATTAGCTATGTATAAATTTTGGAACTTTACATTTTACAACCAAAACATGTTTTTTTAATGTATGAAAATAAATTCCATTATTTAATGTTGTGTGTAATGCAACATCAATTAAGATATAAGATATGTGTATAAAAGAAATATACAGTACATTGAATGCAAATAATGCTTAAGA
This sequence comes from Anneissia japonica, assembly GCF_011630105.1. Classification (NCBI taxonomy): domain Eukaryota; kingdom Metazoa; phylum Echinodermata; class Crinoidea; order Comatulida; family Comatulidae; genus Anneissia; species Anneissia japonica. The sequence continues at coordinate 121,124 of NW_022726429.1, forward strand.
TTCCATATGATATATTGTATAATTGTGTCTAGAAGTGCAAGACAATCATTATTAAAGTACATAAATGTGTATAACTTACAAATGACTTAAGTTTTCTCATTTCATGAAATTTAGTAGATTATATAATAACACAGGCATCATCAAAAGTAATTAAATAATTATATTACATTTAATAAAATTATTACAATGATGATGGTGATACAGTGCTCAATAGAGTGGTGGTAGTACAGTAATGACATTAATGGTGGTGATAATGGTGATGTTGGTGCAGGGGCTGTACTAGCGGGGGAGCGGGGGTCCAGGGAGCAAAGGACCCCTGGTCGGGGACCTCTGAAGCTCCGTTTGGACCCCCTTTCGGGGAATTTTCAGCAAGGACGTTAGGGAAAAAATTGAATCTCGAGCATCGAAAGTACAATATTTGAAGCATGTCTTACTAAGCTGTCAAAATTTGAGGGGTATAAAACTGTTTAGTGCGAGCAGTGCTACCGTATGGCGAGGTGTTGTATACTATTGCGATTGTATGGGTTGCAGTGGTGTGCTAGCTCTTCCCCGACAGTGGCTGGTACCTCGACAATGATGATTATGATAGTATTAAAGAATCCCATAATTAACACAAAATGTTATTATCTTTAAACAGAGGTGGCGCCAGGATTTGCCCGACTGGGGGGGGGGGGGACGGGGGGGGGGGTCCCCGACAGCACATTATTCCGGGTAGGGCCTATACCATAACTTAGACTATTATTTTATCTTTATCTTTATTTTATCTGTATTATTTTCTTATGATGTGCATATTTTTTTAAATTATTGATTGTCAATGAATACAGTAAACTATTCTGTATGACGTCACGTTTTAGTAGGTCCCTGAACTCACTATGGACCTATCACGCTTAAGCTTACCGGTACTTCACCGGCAGATACCAAGCTCTGCAAAAGATGGCGATATTCACAAAAGCAACCTTTATCTTAATGCTAATATTAGTTTTATCTGCTTACTGGATGTATGATGGTTTTGATGAAGGTAAACTTGTTTAATTTCAGTAGGACTTACTCTATTGACTAAGTTGTTCCATGATTCGTGTTGCCTTTGTTGACACACAATAGAACTTGCCATTGAGTCATGGCCTCCACTTGACTCGTGAGCCCGCAAGTGCTTAAGCCCACTGGCTTGTCAGTTAAGCCGGCTAAGTATAGGCCTAGCCTATATGGACCTGCTACTGGATTTACCCTCTTGTCTCTTACATTATGTAAAGTCGCTTTGAGGATCCGGTAGGCGGTGGACTCGGTGGCAAGAGCAGAGTTTCACCCCTATGGTATCAGTGCCGAAAATTTGCTTAAAAGATGTAGTTGTTTGTGTTGTACTATCAAGGAGGTATAAAATATTTAATTATACCTCCTTAGTAGGCCTACTATACAGTAAAAAAATAGGAAATACTGTGACCTCAAAAATTCAAATAAAATTTTGAATAGCTCATTTGAAAGATCAAATAAATTATATAGCTTCAAACAAGAAAACAGATTGAAAAAACTAGTTTTTACTGTTTTAAAGACCTACCTTACTTTCCTACCTAAAAGTCAACTGATTACCAGGATCTATGCAAAAGAATGCAAAAAAGCTATTACTTAACTTAATCGACGAGTGTAGAAGGGATCTAGGCCCCTCAGCCTCACCACCACACTCGATGATGACGGCACGGTATGAGTTGCATGAGATTATTGCGAGCAAGATGAGCCCATGACGGGAACATACAACCACCAAAGGCTGGGGCGGATGCAGGATTTGGTGGTAGGGGGTGCGTGAGAGTCAATCCACACCACCAGGTTAGAAAATGTTGAGAATAAGTACCTCTAGGTGGCCCGAAATTGCACTCTCATACCTTAAAGCACTCTCATACCTTAAATATCTTTAAATGGTTAATACAATTTAGGGGGATATGCGATCGCACCGTCTACACCCCTCCCTGCATTCACCCCAGAAAGGGCCTTCAGTCGGAGTGCAGGTATGAAGGCCCAGCAAAATATATATAGGGCTGCCTACACTGAGTTTGATATGAGGGATAAATTTGAGTGGTTTTTTTTTTTATATGTAATCTTTTATAATTCCTGTGTAGCAAAACAAGTAATTGTGCAGGTAGCAACTGATGGCTTATCAACAGGACATTTTGTTGAACTAAATGTTCTGGTTCAACAACCTTTAAAAAACGTGACTGCTGATATTTCAGTTGCTTTAGAACTAGATTTTCAAAAAACGTTTTTGTAGTGCATATGATCATACCATGATGCCTAGATGTAAATACTTGAAGAAATTGAAATTAAATACAGTAGAACCCCTCCTTTGGGACACCCCTATTATTAAGGGGACACATTTTTTACCATATAACAAGGGGAAGTATATGTTTTAACACTATGGCCAACCCCTATTTTGGGGACACCCCTATTTTGGGGACACTTTTTTTGGTCCCAATGGTGTCTGCTGAATAGGGCTTCTACTGTACATTCAAAAAGTACATAGATATGGCTTCTGAAATGTATTCATGGTGCTGGACAAGTTTTTAAAGAAACTTCCCTAACAATACAGAAAAATTTGAACAATATATTTTTCAATTATTATTTTTAAAATTATTATTCATTTTGTAAGTGCATTGTGCTGTTGAGACCATAAACGGTTAGTAGAACACTCTCATTTATTTTTGCTTTAAATATGTTAGGATAAAATAACTTAAAACTTCTAGTAAAAACCCTGGAGCACTATTCTTTTGTCTTTTTTAGGGTGGGTTACAATTATTCAATTGAGAATAATTTAAGCATTGCATTATTATATTTCAGTTATATTTCTTAAAGGTGTTATACACTTCATTACTAAAAAAAAATTACATAGAGAGTAGAAAATTTTAAAAATTAAAATAAAAACCACCTGTAAGGCAAAATGTTGATTTGATTGTGATTTGTAGGCCTATACAGTATAATTTTGTATGAAATTTTTGCATTCCATAACGCCAGTGAATTACTATAGAGTAGTGGGACTTTATTATAGAATACTGTAACCGCTTGGTTACTATTAGAGCTTAGGTTTACTGATAGAGTACTGAGTTTCTGATCAAAGTTTATGGTATGATTTTATTGTCTGTTTTTCCACTAAAACGTCTGCATTTTAGATTCTGTTAAAGGAAAACAAGTTGTTATAACAGGAGCAAGCGGTGGCATCGGTGAGCAGATTGCCTATCACTTTGCACGCCTTGGAGCCAAAGTACTACTGACTGCACGAAGAGAAGCAGTCCTAAAAAAGGTAACATTCATTCAAGCACTGTAAGCCTGTTTTTCATTTTAATTTATTTTATTTTCACATATTTCAACACAGTGGTGTACTAAGGAGGTTCATGCTCCCATACTGGAAAAGTTCAAAGCTCTAATTAAAGTCTCCTCCTGTTAAATCGCACCTCTAATTAAGACCACCTTCAATTAAGGACCACTTTTCTGTGGTCCCAAATTAAAAATGTCTTTTTTATTCTAATTAGAGACCAAAGCTTCTAAAAGACCATAGAAACTATAGTCCCAAAAGTGGTCTTTAATTGGAGGGAGACCCTTATTTATAAATCACCTTATTTTGGGAGCTACAGTAGCACCTCCTCACTTAATCAACAAACTCCACTTCTTCACCTTCATTTTCCCCTCCCTGATTTCAAGACGGCACCAACGCACATCCGTTTTTTTGCCGAGTCACTCCAAAGCATAACTGGTGTGGCAACCACTACTACGATAACCATGTTCATTCACTATTGATTCACAGGTGGTTGAAAAGTGTAAGGAACTTGGAGCAGAAGAAGCATTCTATATACCTCTTGATATGGGCAATCTGGACCACACAAAACGCCTTATACAGGAAGCTAAGACTAAGTTTGGGGGCTTAGACTACCTCATTCTAAACCATATAACTACCAGCCACTTGGAGTTGTGGAAAGGTGACATGGAAAGATTAGAACAAATTATGAATGTAAATTTTAGAGCATACGTCAGTCTAGCAACTGAAGCTCTACCAATGCTTGAAGCAAGTAAGGGGTCTATTGGAGTGGTTTCATCATTTGCAGGTATTTTTAACGATTTTTAATTTCTGGTAAAACCAAAAAAAATTACCACAATATTATTAGCATTCTGTAAGAGATTGATAATTACTAATCAAAAGTTATGTTCAGGCGGTCTTTAGTCTGAAGGAAGATTATGACAAAAATGTATGCGCACATTACTTTCAACGAGTGTCCACATGATGCTTGCCCAAGGCATAATGGTCTTTTTACTTCAGAGCTAGTTCAAAGCTTAGAAGTAACTATGCAAATTTTCTGGAAGTGATAATCGCAAATTCCGTGGTCGCTCACGGTTATTTTGCACACAAATTCTTGAAATTGTAAACAATTATGAAAACATTGTGTAAAAAGGTTTACGCATGACAGGAAATGTTATTTTAGCACGCATTTGTAGGTAATTATCTTTTGAAAAATCAAGGTCATAATAAACTCATTTTTTTTTAGCTCTTACGCAAGTGCATCTACACTGCTCTACTGTGAGCGTGTATTCCTAACATTCCTTGTGTATGCGGAAGTAATACACTTACTCCTGCGACTGCTCAGGAGTAAATTGGCTGTAGTAACAAATACAAACCTTAACACAAAGTAAGCTTAATACAAAGAGCGACTTCACAGGCACTACCCAGGGCTTTCGACAAGTAGACTGCTACTGCAAAGCTTACTTCTAACTCGTCTGATCGTTTTTATTTAAATATTAAGCATCTGGTTCTCAAATTATGGTTCACAACCAAAATTTAGGCCTTCCATACTTTTCTGAGGAAACAAAACTTCGGAAAAGTTTGTCAAAACTTTGGCAAGTTATACAAATTTCAACCCACCAGAACTTTTTAAAGTTCTGTTTTATATTTTATTTACTCTTATCCTTTAAATTCTGCCTATCAGTATTTTTGTGAATTTAAAATATAACTGTGATATATGACATCATTGTGCCCATATTTATCACTTGTTAATATAGACATCTGAGCCATAAAGTTTAGAAAATCATTTCTTTCCTTTACATTGATTAGGTAAAGTTGGTGTACCATATACAGCACCATACTGTGCCTCTAAGTTTGCGCTTGATGGCTTTTTTGGTGCACTTCGACAGGAGCTGATATTCAAAAACAAAGACGTATCCATTACACTTTGTATTCTTGGTAAGTT
>NW_022726429.1:126370-140588 GCF_011630105.1 Anneissia japonica
CATAAATGTGTATATATATATATTCAAAATATTTTTTTTAAAATTTAAAAATCAAAAAGCCATCAATTATTATTTAAATATTATTATATATAAAAATATTTTCTGTTATTAATTTAACAATAAAATGTTAAAAATCCTTATTACAATTAGTAGTAATTTCTAAGTATCTAAAATTCATTATATTAATTGGTTATTATTATTATTTGCAAAAATATTGATAAAAAAGTATAATTATCAATTTTGATTATTAAAAATATACTTAAAAACTCATAAGACGAGACTTTTTTTATACCTTGTTTCGCATACTTATTTTTTTAAAGATTATTGGAGGAGGGTTGAAAAAAAATGAAAATAAAATTTTGTTTTCATATTTAGCAAATAGTTTTGCCAAAAAAACCCATGTGGAGGAGAAAATAAAAATCAAAATTTTATTGGTGAATGTAAGATGCTTCAAATTTATATAATTAGAAAGAAATATACTTATCTTTGGAGATTTCAAGGCAATTCCATTTTTCGGGGCAGCAGGTGCACTGATTGGCCAAAAATAAAAAATTTTCAAAAATCATCAATATTTGCGTTTCGCTGGTTCACTAAACAAGGTATAAAAAAAGTCTGACCTAATTACAAGAACAATTAAAAATATCAAAAAGGAAAGGAAAAAAAATTAATAAAAAAAAAACAATTTGCCATAAAACCAACATTTACCAAATTCAAGAATAAAAATCTAAATGGTTTTTTATCTGTTATCAATTATAATAATATACAATAAAATGAAGAAGACAATTAAAAACATCATTATTATCCATAAGAGTGTTCTGTGAGAAGAAAAAACCAAAACTACTGAACACACCAAGGGTGTTGATCCGTTGTGAAATAATTATTGACTTGAATATTTTATCTTTATTTCTAAAAAGAATAATGACAAATGTAGGGGTCCTGGTCAGCGCTGCTGGTCACCCCATCCCCACTGGAACAATATTATATATGTCTTATATATCTTGTCATAGACATTATGCTGTTATGTTACGTATAAACAAAGCCCCTTTTAGATCAGGGTGTTATAGAGCAAGGATCCTATGGGTAGGTACACTGCAGGGACCCCTAAGGGTTGGTTGCCCTGCGGACCACCGCACGAGAGCGCATACAGGGTTTTAACTATAGAAGATAGGTGAAAAGTGGGGGAGACAAATGATAATAATGTCCCCCCTACTTTGAAAAGTGGGGACCTGTCCCCCACCGATCAACGCCCATGGAACACACAGTTTGATTTCACAGTTATCAGGTTTACCCCAGCGGATTGATGGTGACTTCACATTTGACTAGTTTTAAATTTAACCTCATAGATTTTGTTATCCTAACAATTTTGTTTATGATCGACTGATGCATAGAATGTCCGAGCGGTTACAGCAGGGCCCTCAACATACAGACATGATATCAGCGCTGGTTCAAAATAGCATGCTTGCCTATGGCCCTGGAGGTGGAGCAAGTCTTCTCGAATAAGGACTATAAACCATAGGCCCAATATACACAATTGGCTCATTTTCACTATAAAGAACCCAGTACATCTTTCGAGACAAGTAGTGGGTAACCCAGGTGTACTGGTCCATCTCACAGCCCCTGACCTCATCCAGATGATGAACAGGCATTAATGAGTATCTGCATAGAATTAGAATTAGGTGGACTTTATTATTTTTAGTTATTAAACAAAAGTCATCAGCAGATGAAAGGGTTACATATTTGGTCCCATCAAGGTCATATCCATGGGTGTACACTTTAGATTTCAAGAAATCAATAATGGAATGGAATGATTTGCGAAAGGGAGTCCCCTTGGAAGAAACCACGTTTAAAATAGAAATTTGTTGATTCTCAGTGGGCCCTCTTCTAAAACCATTAAGCCTATTATATAATCCTTGTACGTAGTCACAAATTAAAGGTGAAACCGGTCAAACGTTGGGGAGGGAGCAATTTTTGTAGATATATTCATGAATAGCATAGCAAACTGTACTGTGATTTTGTATTGTAAACTGACCCTATTTTTTCTCTTGTGCAGGAAGTATTGATACACCAAATGCTCGTAGTGCTGCTAAAGCAATACAGGACCCAGATATGTACTCAACCTCTTCCGCTGACACTGCTTTAGCTATCATCAGGGGTACAGTTACTAGACAACGTGAGGTGTATTACCCACACATGATTAAACCTATCACCCTTGTACGTGATTGGATCCCTGATATTTTAGATAGTGTCATTCGAAGTAACTTTAAAGTAGATACTCCAGAGTAAATCTAGAGAGGTGGTGGCATTGAACTGACATGTTTCATTTATTGTTAACCACATTTTAATGACTTTTTATAAATTTTATAAAAAAAATTTTATGTAATTATTACTGTAAATACAATATATAATTTGGGTTAAAATTTAAGATGATGTTCCAAACTTATTGTGTACCAATTCAAAAAAAAATTTTAAAAAATAGATCATTTTTGGAATTGATGCACAATTCCAAAAATTTGATCATTTTTGGAATTGTGTACCAATTCCAAAAATGATCAAATTTGAATTATACAGGGCCCAGGGAGGGAATTTTACAGACTGAGTGTTCAGACTACCTCAAGCCACCATGGGGCAGTAAGGTAGAAGAAACTCTCAAACTTAGATTTGAATTTTTGCCATTTTGTTTAAATGTTGGAACATTTTTAGGGGGTGGTGGTAGGAGAGGCAAGCGGTAGTGCCATGAATTTGCTAACAGAGTGTCCGACAGACACTGCGAACCAAGGGGCCAACTTAAGCATCGGCCAGGGTCATGTAGTAAAACCCCTAGTGGGGTTCATCATTTAGAGCACAATTGGCAATCAAAATTAAGTTATTTGAATAGGCAAATTAATATTTTTAGTTCAACGACCTGTCCGAAAACCTGTATATATCTCGAAGAACTGCGAAGAGTGTCAGTGAACGAACTGCCAGTCATTCTAATGTGTGGAGGTAATGCACATGCACAGTGATCACTGAGCAACTGCCATCGTAACCAGCAGTTTGATTTATGAATACATATATCAACTGTTCTACATCCAGTAGTTTGATTAAAGGGCCACATAAAAGGTGATGGACTCACAACTGACTTATAATAGCAATTATAGTTAAGTAATTGCGTACACTATGGAAAATAGAAGCCTTAGGAGCCATTATTTCCTTTAAAAATTGCCTTCAGCCCTCTGATATTTAGGTTTTTAGAATACTGTAGTAAATATTGATTATTGTGCACCAACTTTCTTGATTATTTAGATTAAAACTAGCAGCTGAGATCATTAGTATTTATTACTAGGGGTACAAGGAAAATACAAAAAGGTTTTCCCTCTTGAAATAGTTACAAAGGTTCCTATTATCATTAGTATTTATTACTAGGAGTACAAGGTAAATACAAAAACGTTTATCATTATACCATGCTTTAGTATACCAGCATTTATGGTTGGTGTTGGAGGTAAAGTGTGGATGGGATCCTAAATATGTTGTTTAACTTATTAAAATTGTGGTTAAGTTTGAAACATACTGTTCTTTATGCCGAAGTAGGATGGCAGTGTCAGAAAGCAATTAAAATTGCCAACGTCTAAAGCTTGCCAAAAGTCTTGTATTTTAATGCTTTTAGGGTGTACAGTACTATTTTCATGTATTTTATCGTATTTTAATGTGTTTGTATCTTAATGTGAGGTGTGTCTGCTCTCTTTTACTGTGTTTTACTGTGTTTAAATGTTTTTAGGATTTACTGTTCAGGGGCGGATCCAGGGATGTTCGAATGGGGTGGGGGCGGCGAAACTGGGTCGATCGAGACAACACTGCCCTAGGGGGACCTGGGGGATTTTCCCCGCGAATTTTTGTTTTCTAGACGCCGAAAATAACCTCTGAGGCGTTTTGGCGATCAATTATTTCTTTCTTTCTTTTTTCTTTGTTTTTTTCACTTTCCAAAAGGGATGGGGGGGGGGGCGGGCGGCCGGCCCAGTCCTCTCAAATTCCAACCCTGCTGTTTTAATGTATTTTATAATTTTTGGGGTATTTGTCTTTCATGTACTGATTTAAAAGTGTACACTGAAATAAACATTATTTATTAGTACACAGTGCTTGAATTTTCATTCTTTATAGTGTACTGTATTCAAAATGGAAGATTTACGTCGGAGAGGAATTCCCCAACCCCACCAGGGGAAATTGATGGCTCCCAGCAACACTTCCCCACACTGGTGGCAGTTCTCACTCCTAGCTACGCCGCTGGCCTGGGGGGGGGGGATCTGTGCGAAATGTCCCTGTTGTCAAATGATACCTTGATAGATAGAGGCAGGTTCGAATTCGCCAGATAAACTTCTTTTTTATACTGAATAAGGAAGTTTTCATAACAAAAAACGATACATCACGTTCCTATACGAACACTGTTATTATTTGTTTATAAATATTGTTTTTACGCAGCAAACGTAATCTGAATGATATTATAAAATTAAAACGGAACAGTAGAGAAAATCCGATCAGAATGACAAAATAATCTAAGCATCCACTGGAAGGAATTCCAATATCTGCAGACGGATCCGTTTCGGCCTTCCAGGCCTCATCAGTGCAGCTAGGGTATAGACCCAAACGAAACGTTCGACCAGCTTAGGTAGGGCCCAAACTAGTCCCACGACCACTAATGAACTAATGATTACAGAGCCAAAGCAAGGAAATATATATTTTAAATAGTTTTGCATTATGTGGCCGTTTGCTGTTATGGGTTTTCCCCATTTGCCTTTCAAAATTTATATCCACGGGTAGGCCTACTGGTTTCGGTTCAAACTTTACGGTATGTTTTTATTGTCTATTTTTCACACTAAAACTTCTGTATTTTAGATTCTGTTAAGGGAAAACGAGTTGTTATCACAGGAGCGAGCACCGGCATCGGTGAGCAGATTGCCTATCACTTTGCACGTCTTGGGGCTAAAATAGTTGTGACTGCACGAAGGGAGGCAGTCCTAAAAAAGGTAAGTCACATTAAAATAAACTCATTTATTTTCGCAAATTAAAGATACAAATTAAAATAATAATAATAATAATAATAATATTAATAATAACGTATATAGCGTATTGTCAATTAAAACAAACTGTTCAATGCGTTTTACAAAAGTTAAAATGGACAAATCAAATCAAAATACATTAGAAATAATTATACAAATGCTTAAAATTACAAACTACCAATTTTAAATATATATAAAATAATTTACAGTAGTTAAACAGCATATAAATGAAAGACAATGAACAAAAGGAGCCAACAATAATCACACATTAATATTAAATAAAGCATATCAAGAATAATACAAATAATAAATTACTGGCTAAGCTGTCAGGGGAGGAGGGGTTGAGTGAGATAAGGATAACTTTGGGTTCCCACTTAATGAGATTTTTTTTTAATATGGACCCCTGGATGGCCGGAAATGGCAATCTCAGACTTGAAAAATACTTTGAATGTAAAGTTAATAAAATACAATATTGTTATTATACCCTCAAATTCCACTAAATAAACAAGCATTTCATTTCATAGCCTATTTTCTTTCTTTTTTGGACTGACTGACCTACAAGCTCTGGATGGTGGGTGGGGGGAGTTTAAACCTCCTTGCCCACCGATTGCACCGCCACTGTGTGAACGGAATCATATGTTTGAAAAAACGATTAAAAGTTAATGGCAACTGATTTTACTCACAGTTGTACATAAAAACAGAAATTATTTTGTTTGTATATAAATGATGAACAGTAAGAGAATTTAACATATCTTTTAACACTATGGACAACCCCTCTTAAGGGGACACACCTATTAATGGGACAAGGACGCTGTCTGGGATTTTATCATATTGTAACAGTATAGGTATGCACTGTATTTTGTAATATTATGTTTGCATTTTTTTTTTATTCATAAAATAACAATATCTCATTCAAATTTAAATTCTAACAACATTTGAGCAATCCTTAAAATGGATATCGATATAGGCCCACTCTGTGTGTTACTTTGTATAAATTCAGTTTTTGTTTGGTCCTGAAGTTAAAAATCAATAAATAATAATCATATAAGTAAAGCATGCATGCAGACCAATTAGCCATGGTTTTTATAATAATGGTTCAGCTGAGCCCCCTTTGCAAACTAAACCCTCCATTAACTCAAACCATTCTTTTTTCACTGTGGAACAGGGGTGAACAGCAGTCTCAGGATAGATAAGTGAGAGCACTTGACATTTATGCATTTAAATTTGTACAATTTAGCGACAAAACAGGGGGGGGTCACATGCAGTGGGGGCGCCGAATGGGGGTCCGAGGTTCCCGACGGGGTGGAGCGGATTTCTTCGACGAAAAGAGGGCGTGGACAGTCCCCACGTCGGGAAGAGCTGGCGCCCCCCCACCCACAAGGACTCCAAGGGGAAAAGTCTTCCACCTGACCTGCACATGAGCTTTTCCACTAGTTCCCATAGTTAACCCAAATACAAAATCAAAGCTGCAGGCCAGGAATGGCACAGAAACCAGACTAGTGGTTGGCCCTCACCCCTGCCAAAAAAAGAAACTGCTTTGGCAACCGCTACCACAATAACTATTTTAATTCACTGTTGGTTCACAGGTGGTTGAAAAGTGTAAGGAACTTGGAGCAGAACAAGCATTCTATTTACCTCTTGATATGAGCAATCTGGACCACACAAAACGCCTTATACAGGAAGCTAAGACTAAGTTTGGGGGCTTAGACTACCTCATTCTAAACCATATAACTAGCAACTACATGGAGACATGGAATGGTGACATGGAGAGATTAGAAGAAGTTATGAATGTAAATTTTAGAGCATACGTCAGTCTAGCAACTGAAGCTCTACCAATGCTTGAAGCAAGTAAGGGGTCTATTGGAGTGGTTTCATCATTTGCAGGTATTTTCCAATCTAACAATATTACGTTATTTGAACATTATAATTATGTTATCGTTTGGTGTTGAAAATATTATTTTGTAGAACTATGCACTTCTATTTGTTTAAATATTTAAGAAAGGATGAAAGAAATAAATGTTGTTGAAATGAAAAAATGAAATGAAACGTACTTTGAACCTAATTTCACAACATAATAGGGTCATCCTGGCTCAAATCAACCACCATGTCCCTGTCATCCTCTTGGATTTTCCTTTTAAAAATTATAAATTATGAAAATCCAAAATTTCAGCTTAAATTTTCAAGTGGTTTTTAAGTTATGACCTTTTGAAATTTCAGTACCACTCCCCCTTTTTCATTCCTGTAAAAGCTCCTATAACTTTGTATGGTTTTTAGGAAGCTGTATCTTCTGGAATATTTATATTTATCCTTAAATTTTGCCTATTAATATTTTTGTGAATTGCAAATGTGGATGTCATATATGACATCCTGCCCATATGGGAAAGTCACACATATTTATCACTTGATACAACAATCAATATCTGGCCCGGGATTTATCAATCTCAGCTTATAATAGCAAAAGTCAAGAAAGTTAAGATGTCTCAAAGTAAATATCTTACGGTGATTTATCAAACAATCTTAGCAAAATCTTAGCTTAGAAATTACCTTAGATGGCGCATGCGTAAATCAACCTTTTAATTTTAAGCAGTTTTTATGCTAAGCAATATTGATAAAATTGACTTAAGCAGGAAAATTAACTCGGAATTAATACAAATTTAAGCTGATTTCTAGTTTTAAAAGAACCATTTCTCTCTGTTACATTGGATAGGTAAAGTTGGTGTACCATATACAGCAGCTTACTCTGCCTCTAAGTTTGCACTTGGTGGCTTTTTCGGTGCACTTCGACAGGAGCTGATATTCAAAAGCCAAGACATATCCGTTACACTTTGTATTATTGGTAAGTAATGCATTTCTCACATTTTTTTGTAAGGTGTAATAGCAGTAAGTACAGTTTTGTTACTCCCACTGATGCCAGTCGCATCCCAACGGCAGCATCCAACATTCTTCTAGCATCTAAATATATGCTGGGTCCGACTGTTGAAGGAACTCCTTGACTAGGTTAACTTCTTGGTTTGTCCTGGAACACACTGAAGGAGATGGCTTAATTATTTTAATGCAAGGGTCACAGTAATATGGTTTCCAGGCTTGTGCAAATAGCATTTTTGTTTTGTTAATTAGTTGGTTCTTGAGGTACAGTAAGCAGGCCCGTAGCCAGACTTCCAAGGGGGGTGGGTCTTTTTTTAGCCAAAGGTGACCTTTTTATACGGGTGCCTCCGCGACCCAATGTGTACCGTAGGTACATGCTCTATGGCATGTGCTGCTGGGGGTGGGGGTTCGGGGCACCCAGAAAATTTTTTAATCTAGAGGCTGTGAATGATGGTGTTTTTAGCATATAAAAGTTAAGGCTGACACCCTTGTATATGCTGAATATAATTATCATGATTATTCAACATGACCGATGATATAGCCTATAATAAACATTTAAATTTTTCCCTATCCCCCAAGTATAGTATAGTATATTGAAATTGAATAAATAGTAAACTGACTGTATTTTTGTATTGTAAGTTTACTGTATCTTTTCTCGTTTACAGGAAGTATTAATACAGCAAATGCTATTGAGTATTCTAAGCGAGTACTGGACACAGCTATATTCTCAACCTCTTCTGCTGACACTGCTTTAGCTATCATCAGGGGTACAGTTACTAGGCAACGTGAGGTGTATTACCCACACATGATTAAACCTTTGGTCCTTGTACGTGATTGGATCCCGGATATTTTAGATAGTGTCATTAGAATTCAAATTAAAGAAGATGCTCCAAAGTAGATCCAGAGAGGTGGCAGCATTGAATTGGCATGTTTTACATTACATTGACTGGTGTCCAACAACTTTTTTTTTAAATTTAATAACAACAAAATTTTTATAGGGGCTTTATTAGTACTGTGATTACATGCAATATATAAGTTGGGTTCAAATTGAAGGTGATGCTCCAAAGTAGTAATAATAATAATGAAAAGTTTGTAGTGTGCCAATTGGAAAAAATGATGAAAGGTGTTGAATTGAAATTCTTTATATATTTCATTGACTGATGTTTTTAAACCTTGATACAATAAAAATGTAATTATTAAACTGTCAATACATATAGTATATAATTCATGTTAACACTAAGACATTGGAATGATGAGGTTCTATCGTTTTTATGATGTTTTTGAAATTTTCTTCGATTAAAAGGCTTTGAGAGTGGTCCAGGGGGCGAAGCCCCCGAAAACATTGACAATTCAGGGGTTTCAAAGGCTTATTTAATCGATTTTAGAGTCTACTAATATGTAGAAAATACATATAATTTTTTTTACTCCCCGACGAACTGTGCTTTTTCTCGCCGACGGGGGTGGGGCCAGCTCTCCCTGCTGGTGCCACCCCTGACTGAAAATAGTCTAGTGAGCACTTTCTTTGGATACGCGGTGCTCTCAAGCTTCACATCAAACATGGATGATGTTTCATGAAGCGCTACCTGGTGCTACTCACTCTCCAGTTCTGCATGTTTGTTAGATATATATTACATTTTGAATAAGTTGGGAGTTTTATATGGTCGAGAAACTATGAATCATATTAACACTGCAACATATTAGATAGTTCACTGTACAATACAATGTGGTACCATTTTAACAATCTAGCTAATAAATGCTGCACTAAAATTATCACTTCAGTGATTCCCCCCAAAATGTTGACAATGAACATATTTTATAATTAATATTTTTTTTGTTTAGTGAGGATGTAATTGTGCTTTTCTTTCCTTGCTTGTGTTTGAATGAACCAATTCATTGATTTTCAGTGGCGTATCTAGGGGAGGGCGGCACTCTCCCCAAAAAATTACTTCCCCCCAGTCACTTCCCCCCAGTCGCTCCCCCCCAGTCGCTCCCCCCCAGTCGCTCCTCCCCCGAAAAAAATCAAGGTCAAGTAGTTAAAAATCAACTAAAAACACCAAATATTGCGAATTAGGGGCCCTCAACTGATCATCGAGCCCCTTCCCCCACTTCAACTTCGCGCTCCCCATCAGCCCTCCCCCCTCCAATTCAAGATACGCCACTGTTTATTTGAAATTTGATATTGATACCGTAGTATTATGATCATCTGAGTCTAATATTTTTTATTATTATTTATCGTCTTAAACCAATAATATGACGAACAAAAGTAACTTCTGTCAGGCCACGAGTTTAACAAGATTTTAGCTCGTAACAATTTTTCGACTTCAGGAAGGAGACATCGTGGAACAAAAGTAATTTCTGCCAGTTTAAACCACGAGTTTAACAAGACTTTAGCTCGCAGCAACTTGTGCAACTTCTGGAAGGAGACACCGTGGAACAACAGTAACTCCTGACTAAGATCACGAGTTTTTAGCTCGTAGTAACTTGTGCGACTTCTGGAAGGAGACATCATGGAACAAAAGTAACTTCTGCCAGTTTAAACCACGAGTTTAACAAGACTTTAACTCGTAACAACTTGTGCGGCTTCTAGAAGGAGACATCATGGAACAAAAGTAGCGTGCGACTTCTGGAAGTAAACATCGGTGTGAGAGCTGCTAATCTACCAGCTTTGCTACAAGAGGTGATTGAATACTGTACCTATTTTCTAACAAAGTTCCTAGGGTGTTAGTTTGTATCGCCATTTAATGTCATAGAGCTGGTTTTTTTTTTCTTGTTTTTCTTCGAACTTCATTTTATGTAGTATTTAGCCTAATATTAAAATTAATGATTAGCTGAGATGTAGTATGCATTTTTTTTATTTACTTATTTATATTACTTCTATTCATACCAAAATATGAAAGATACCATGGAGATTTATTCAACTTTAATTTGTTACTTTTGTTTTAATAATTGCTTACTTCGTATATTTTGATATTGCTATCAGCTTGCTATGTAAAATTATGGCTAGTTAAATACAAATTTTTTCATCAATTAACAGGTAAAGCCAGTACTATAGCAAATGTTTAAACGTGTTGTTGTAAAGTATGTAAATAAATAAGAAATTGATTGTTTATAACTAAGGATTTTTTTTAATTACCAAATCCAAGTATTATTGCATTTTTACAGTTTTTCTCGGGTGTCGTGTATTTAAAATCAAGACAATGCTTTAAATATAGTTTTTATGAATCGGATGAATTTTATTTTGTAAACTGAAAATGTTGAATAATGTCCACTTAGGCCTAATACGTTTTGCCAAAGAATGATGTAATATGTTTTTCAATGATTGAAATTATATTTAGTAGAATTCATAGGACTTGTTTCATTTTAGACTAAAGGCAAATGCTTTAATAATTTGTTTCTCTTTTTCTCAATATTTCATTAAATGCTGACCATATTAATTTTTCCGATTTGAATTAATTTATGATGAGCGCCATCACACTCCAAAAAATGATACCTTTTCTTTTCTAAAACAACAGTAGCAATGCGTGTTTTATTATATACAGTAGTTTCTAGGTTTCCGGATCCTCTTGTCGTTTTCCACTAAAGCATTGTGTGCAGTGACGGATCTGGGAATTCGAAATAGACGGGGCCCAGGGAGGGACATTAAGACTAGATACCTCAGCCCCACTATGGTTGGGGCTGATGCAAGAAAATTTATTATTTAGATGGCCGGAAATGGCACTCTCATCTGAATTGGATTGAGATTTTCCATTTTTTTTTTCTTATAATTTTGAAAAATTTAGAGTTGCCCAGGCAGGATCTTCTCCCACCCCTTTGAATCCGCCCCAGTTGTAAACATTAAACCAGACAAAAATCTTGTAAATCAATTTAAAAAAACTGCCATAGAATGCGTGGGAAAAGGTAACAGAACATACCGGGAGCTGTTAGGCCTAATACTAGCAGATAATGATGAATAGGGGGGAAAAACGATTAGGACGATGGTGGTGATGGCTATGATAGGCCGTTTGTCGTTGTTTATTTGTTATTCCGGATATTTAATTTGCATTTTTTAATGAAATGCTTTGGAGGCCAACGTAGTGAAGGAAGTTTAATCTTAATCTATCGTAGGGAAGGCATGACTCGATTCATTAAAGAATATTCCAGACTCAGCTGGATATCAACTTAACAACTGACCAATTAGGGCAAAGAATACGCACGTGTCCCACAAACATTTTAATCTCGCACTGGATCAACGGCCGCAAAAACGACACAGAACAGCACTGGCGGTGGTGTGTCTTCAACCGCCCACAGCGAGATGGATTCGTCTGCCAACAACCGTACCAGTGCACGATTGAGAACGTAGAATGAAGCCACCTATCAATGACGGACATAACGGAAAATTCCATTCAAAAGGAATAATACTGTTATTATTATTATTATTATTATTATTATTATTATTATTATTATTATTATTATTATTATTATTACGTTTTAATATGCATGTAGTAAGACGGACGTTTTAAATAATGGAAGCTGAATTGTTTTACGTTATCAACGTAGGCCTACGGTATTTGATCATTTTTATTTCAATGAACAGGGCCTTCCAAAATGTGGCACTTACCAACTAACTTCTGTAATAAGAGCATGGTAAGGAATACACGCATGTCCCACAAACACGACGTGTTGTTGTCCCAAGAACGCACGTGCTTACAATCTAATAAAATTACTTAAATTATTAAAGTACTTAATTTATCGATATAAGTAGAATATTTATTATAACGTTGAATATTAGCACAGGTAGTACATACCACATATACTCTTCAATAAACTCGCATATATAAATGTTGAATAAATGAATATGCATTATAACATCCATGAGTTAAAACTGGGTTAAATAATTTGTTCCTGCTAAAATGGAACAGCGGGAAATATTAAAATGAACCAATAACCTCCTTATCATCATAGACACCAGTTTCGGGAGTTCCCACAACGGAAATTGTCTTCAGTCCTTTTGTTCAATTTGTCGACATCCACTTAATCATTTTGCTGATGACATGAACAGATCATTCTTTAAGACATTATGGAATCTCAACCTAACATAAGCATGGAATGGAGTGTTAATCAAACTTAACCACAAAAACAAGGCCAATAAAAGGTGCTTGTTCCACAAACAGACGTGTAGAAACTATTAAATAATACGACGACAAACAAAATCAAGTTACAGTAAACAAAAGTGCATAATTTTTATGGTAAAAACGTCTGTAAATCATTGATTTTTTAAAATCTGAAACTTGATTTGATAACTTATGTGGTTCTGTTTAATGAGTAATTACAAGTTATATTTTCATTTTTAGGGTTTTTAAATTGATTTTGTGGGTGATTGTATATTTAACTGACAAAAGAATCAATTGGGTTCGACGACGACGGACAGCATTTGAAGACTATAAGTAAAAAATACCATATTCAATGACTAGGCCTATACCATGAAAATCAGGTGATAACGGTGTTGGGGTGTATATACATTGAAAATGCGGATATTTCACTTAAAGTGGCCAAACTAGTTGCAAGTATAATGCATAAAAGTCCCCATCCTCATCATCATCATCATTTCCAATAACACCATGATCATCATTATCATATATCCTCACATCATCGACATCATCATCATTATCATTGTTATCATCATTATCCTCACATCATCATCATTATCATTATCAATGTTATTATCCTATAGTGTATCATTATGCTTGATTATTATTTGTCTTTTTTAATACATTCGGGCTTGTAATTTGTTGTTTATATTTTAATTAATAAAGGCGCAGCCCGGCCCCTATTTCAGCAATTCCGGAACCAACATCTTTTGCAATTTCGCGCATTGAGATCCCATTGTCACACGGATCATAAGGAAGTGAGCGCGCCAAAACAGGTTATTATGTGGTTGATAGATCGACAAACCAATTAACTATGTTTAGGTCAACAAACTCCAGACTATTCATGTTTAAATTTGTAATAGACCTATCATATTACTTAATTATTTCATTTACTTACCGTACTTGTTTTATAAATATTATTGATCAAGTTACCTAAACAGGGTCCGTGATTTACACGATCAGAGGTAGCCCTATTGATCTATTCTATATATAGATATATTATATAGGCCTATTTATAATTTATAAATATCAAGGGATATATATATATCTATATATATATATATATGTATATGTTTATGTTTGAATATATATGTATATGTGTTTATATGTATATGTATATGTGTTTATGTTTATATATATATATGTATATGTTTATGTATGTAAATGTATATGTTTTTCCCATTTGCCATTTGCCTC
>NW_022726429.1:143119-145301 GCF_011630105.1 Anneissia japonica
ATATATATATAGCACATAATGTAAATCTAGACAGCCGTTAACACTGTTAAATTATATATAAATCATCAAAGAAAGGTAACTCGAACTTAAGAAGTATAAGAAAAAGCGTCCAATAGTTTTAATTGCTTTCTTGAAAATGAAACAAAAGGCCCAATTATTAATACAAGGCACAACATGTACGTGTAAAATACTTTACTTCCTCTATACTTAGAAATTATATTTCCATTCTCAGCAACCAAGAAGAGATGTTCTATTCAGACACGTATCAAAACACTTCAACCGACTAAAAAACGTAGGCTAGTTGGTTTTTCAATAAGGAAGAATAAAATGTTTTAAACAGATGCCCTGAAATCAGAACAAAACTGTTTGGTCACCTTTAAAGTTCGTACTCTTGCACAATTTTGAAAATGTTATGATGCGATAAAGCGTTACTGAAAGTTTCTGATAAAAGATCATAAGAAATTTGTTGGTGCTTCACTTTGACTATAATGGGGATATAATGCGCAATTTTACTATATAAGAGTGTCATTTTATTGTTTTCTCAAATTTTCGCACCTCGGCTCCAACCATGGTGGGGCTGAGGTGGGTGTGAACTCTCGACTGTTCTCCCACTTTTTAAAACATCTGTACCCATGATCTCAGTTCGATCTTGTGTTAGGTATTGGAATTTACTGTTCACGTCTACATTAATTTCATTAACCGCGAATTTTATTTTAAATTTTAACAAGAAATATTTCCTATAAAACAAAACGCCGCAACATTTTAACTTATGACTGGTTCGTGAACAAATGAATTTCGTCTGGGAATACCCATATCAAAATTACCAATTCATATGATAAATAATTCAGCATGATCGTGTTCGGAAATTGCAACCATTACGAAGTCATATTACAATAGCTTGATACCTACAAAATAACTAAGGAAAATTCAACAAAGATCGTTGAATATGCCCGCCGGGAGCCCTTGCCGGCCCCTGGCCCCAGCCCCATCCCCCAGCCTAGATACTTGCTTCTCTAGCATTTCAGGCATCTGAACTTCACTATAAGTGAACGGTCGGAAAGCATATTCCTGTATTATATAAAACACTCAGGAAGGTGATGTATGTAGATCCTTCAAGACTACCATTTTTTGTGACGCACAACCAACATGAATGTCATTGTATGGGCCTATTGAATGATACCACTAGGTACAGTCAAATTGGACGCGGCTGGTAATATCGTTCACAATATTTAGAAAATATATGTAAGGAAGCCTTTAAAAAGTGGAAAGTAAATATTGTATAGGGAATTTTCAAACTTAGCCTAGGACAAAAACTCATTAATTAAATAGAATGGGATGTTAAAGTTCGTTTCAAGAAAAATGTAACATTTAGGCCTATTTGAAGGAGTGATGTAGCAGCTGATTAATTCAACAGCGGAAGGTTAAAAGAAAGTAAGATCATATAACAAAAAATTGCAAAAACAAAAACAAAAACATTCAAATATTAAAATTCACTTTACAATAATAATTATTAAAAATTAAGATTTTATAATTTAATTTATTTTACAATATAATGGAATATTTGTTATAATTATTATACACCTGCATGCTTATTACAAACAACATATATTAATGCTGAGTTTTGAACAAACGTATAAGCTACAAATACGTTACAAACTGTAACGAAAGGTGTATACCCGCTGAAATATTAACCACAATTCTCGAAAAAGAAGCTCACGAACAAATAGTGCTGTTTAAGTTTTATGTAAGCGAACAGAGATATTCCTCTCGTCATGTCGCTAATCCAATGACAATTGTTATTCGGGCATTAAATAAGAGCCGGACGTCCGGTGTGGTTAAAAACAAAACTGATTGTCTATAAAAGCACGCAGTGTGTTCACATTGCATACAAGTTCTTTTTAATCAAGTACTATAATACATTCACGATTTATAGTAACACATCATGGATAGGCATACATTCTTTAGAAATCGTGTTTTCTTAATCGCTTTTGTATTTTTAATTTTAATGTTGGTTGACACATATTGTGATCCGCTATCACCATCAAACTGTGCGTAAGTAAACTGTTGTTTTTTTTATTTTTCATGTAATAATATTTATATTTGTTATGGTACGGTACATCATAGGATCTGTCCACTGTATAACCCATATCACTTCAGCTTTCCACCTTGAATTTGTTTTTCT
>NW_022726429.1:145787-150132 GCF_011630105.1 Anneissia japonica
AATATTATTATTGTTATTATTATATTATTATTATTATTATTAATATTATTTACTATTAGGCCTATGTCTATTATTATCATTTTTATTATTGACAATATTTGCAATAATATTAAGCCTATTACTATCAATATTATTATTAGTATTAGTAATACTCTTAAATTTAAGATTGTTTTTCTTGTGTCATTTACTGTATTCAAATATAGTAATTAAGCTGCTCACCGGAAACAAACAAAATAATTAAACCCGCGTAATTTTATGATACAATTATCCTTGGATGATGGTCAAAAAGAGAGTATGCCTATGCTTACCAGCGGCTTGTACTGACAGGGAGTGCTACCGCACTGTAGTAGAAAATACATAGAACACATTACCGAAGAAAAAATACAAGTCTCCCTCCAATTAAGGAGACCACATTTGGGACCGGGGCTTCTATGGTCTTTAGCAGATTTGGTGTCTCATTATAGAATAATACAAGTAAAATACATTTGTTAATTTGGTTTCACAGAAAAGTGGTCTTTAATTGGAGGTGGTATTTATTGGAAGGGGTTTTTAATTAGAAGGAGACCTGTATTTCAATATTAAAAATATGATATTTATGTAAAATAATATAAATAAAGGCAATTACTTATATAACTAGAACTCAATAAGAATTCCTAATGGTTTTTCTCCTAAACGTGATACCAGTCCCTGCCAATATCTGGTGTTGATCTACATATATTGTGATTATAACGTCCGAATACTCATACCAAACCGGAAGGTGGCCTTGTATTAAATTTCCTATTTAACACATCGTTAAAATTACTAATTTTACGATGTGTTTAATGCATACTAAAGGAAAATATCAGTATCCAAGTAAAATATGATATTACCTCATACGATGATTTTATTTTCTCCTTTAGAGGCGGGGAGTGTAAGAGTAATACAGGTAAAGATTCAGGTACAGATACGGGTAAGTTATTAATCTATTATGAACTGTTTTACACTTTTACTTAAATCGGTCTAGCTCACTTTTTTATTTAATTTAACAATATCCAACAGCTACCGAAGTTGTATCAATAAGCGGATTTAAAATACAGTAAACTAATTCACAGTTACCATAGGCCTAAATCTTAATGTTAATAAAGACACCAAGGAATCAGACTTGTTTTTTCTTTTTATGATTGACACTTTGTTGAGGCATTACATGGGAGGATCCATAGGGCTGGGGGCTAGAGCCCTGATAAAACGAGAAAACAAAACAAAAGAAATGAAGAGGGGAGAGGGATGCAGGCCTATTTTTTATTTATAAATTTATTTTCGAAAATATAGATAACGATTGTGTAGCTAAGTGTAAGTGCATGGAACCAAAAGAAACCAAACAATGCTTGAAGTGTAAGAAGAAATGTCAAACTGAATCATCACCTGTTGATAGTACTACTCCTGTTGTTGGTACTCCTACCGTGATGACGACTACACCAACGTATACAACAGCAACAACTGAAGCAACGTTTACGACTACACTCAAAAGCTTTAGCGGGAACCCTGGTACACAACCAAATGAACTATCATCTGCAACAGGTAAGAACGCAACGCTAACCCTAACCCGTACTTCTACTACTAGTGGTGGATTGTTGCCAACATAGGGTTAAACAAGTCCGAAAAGAGCCGCCAGAACCTTGGTCAGAGTCCCGCATTAGAATCTCTGGTATTGATCTTATATAATTATATAGGCCTATATATAGGCCTATTAAATAGCCAATATAGGTATTTTGAAGCTAATAAAACTTTGTAAGCATTGTAGATTAATGAGTGTACCCTGCAGAGAAAATGAAGGTCTCTGTATATTTATATCATTTTATTTTATTTGCTTCAGGGCCAAGTATGAGTAAACATATTCCATTGATAGACGGCAAGCCAATCGACAATAGGAGTTTTTTTAACATCAACAAAGATTTCATAATAGGTATGGTTATGGGTGCAATAGCTGTCGCCATCGTAGTAATCGCCACATCTATCACGTGTTTCCTTTGCAATGCGAAGAACCAGCGACTTCGAAGAGAAATCATGCAGAGTTATGAGAAAAGGAATGACAAAGAAGGTAGGATTATATACCCAGTAAATTATTAGAAAATCTTTAATTCCTAATTCAAATTGTCCTGTATAATAATAATAATAATAATAATAATAATAATAATAATAATAATAATGATAATGATGATAATGATAATGATAATGATAATGATGATGATAATGATAATAATGATTCAAAAAGACAAAATTGTGCCACATTGTACATTGTTCAATCAAAATATTCATAGAATTTTCAAATCAATATACTTTTTCTATTTTCATCTATATCTGGCTACTAGTGTGTATAAAAGATTTCGTCGATGTTATTTTATAAAACTTGTACTTCGTTGTTTTTGTGCTTGCTTGATTTAAAGAAAAAGAGCAAATTTATTTTTAAAACATCATGTTATGATAATGATATAACAAATAAAGAAATCTTCAATTTTGATACTAAAGTGTTAAGCTCTTCCCAAACCCTCTTTCCTTACTTCCTCCCTCCCCTTTCCATCCTCCCTCAGTCATTATAAGTAGAGTATTTTTGTCATAAGCATCACGGTGGAAGAAATGAACTATTAGAAAAGAAAGCCATGACGTACCCCCTCATCCCCGTCCTCACTCACTGCTGTCGTCAGCATTTGTAACGCCAAAATCCACTACTTTGAGGGCTCACATGATATTCATCTTTCAATTTCATTTTTGTTATAGGCCTAGGTGGATTTGGAATGATTGGAAATGAAGCTTACTCAGGGACTAGTTTACGCGGGGGAATGCTTTCGGCTTCTGCGTCGACTTTGCGAGTCTCAAACGATGGCTACTACGCAAAGGTTGAAGACGACAACCTGCCAGATCATGACAACAGGATGTCACACTGTAGTTTACCTGATGTCATGGAGAGGTCAGTCGATCCAACGTCTGGATATGCCTTCTACAAACCAGACAGGCCGTCCGTTTACACCGGCTTCAAAGGACATAATAAACGAGCTAAAAATACAAGTTACGGTTTACATCGTATTGATCGACCAACTATATACACTGGTCTTAAAAGAGATACGAACAACAGACAACCTGAAGAAAACATGAGTGAACGTGTGTATGCAGAAGCGCAAGAAGTTCTGCCAGAAAGAGTTTTAAAGGGAAATGCAAGCAACGAGAATCAAACTTGTCCGATACATACATATATGAAAATTAATGAACCAAATGGTCCATCGACCGCCGCTGTTGCAACCTGTCCAAGTGCACCGCCTGTCGATTTAGACCAATCAGATACCTTTCCTAACATTACGTCACCAATCTATTTTCAGGTAGAAAATGAAAATGAAAAACATGATTATCAAATGCTGTTAAAAAACAACAACACCAAAGATGGAAATGAAGATTTTTCAGAGCCACCTAAATACCAGTCACTTGAAGAAAACATTTCTGGAGGATGTGTCAGTGACAACCAAACTCATGAATATTTCACTCTTCAACAATAATCAGTGTGAAACGAAAAATTGATGACGTCACCACATAAAATAAGTTTCACCATGGCCACGTATAGCCGCTTCTGGTTAAATGTTGTTACATGGTACTGTTTAGTAAAACGTTTTTAAAATAGTGGATTGGTTAGAGAGTAGGCCTATATAATTGAGTGGTGCTGGAGACCGTAATGTCGCCTTTAACGTCGGTCACAACTATGCCGACGTCCGGTCGACGTGAATCTAGAGAACGCAATGAGGAGAGACGCACGGAACTGCGATTCGCTCAGAGTGCCACTCTGTCAGATCAATCAGCAGACGCTTCGTGTCGTCAAACGCTCATAGGGAGCGCAGATGGATTCGTCGGCGGCCGATTGTCGTACGACTCTCGTACAACATAGTGTGTGCCCGGTTTTACAATATCAATGCAATATTTTGTCGCGGATCCTATGGATCTGTGGCTGTATATTATTATTTTCTTTGTACTATATTTCATATTTATTAACGTTGACTTAAGATTTGCTATACTTAACAACACTGTAAATATTCCAGTTTTTAATTTTTTCAGGCAATTGTATCGTTAAGCAGTTGTGTATGAGTGTGTAAAGATTACTTTATATAAACATTAAGAAGCACTTTGTCATTAAAAGAAAAACAGTATTTAGATCCGTACTTGGATATTTATCAAGGTAAATTGATAAATCGATGAAGATTATTTCCATGGCCATACACACACACACAAACACCCACACCCACAGACATATAAATATAGGCCTATATATATATATATATATATATATATATATATATATATATATATAATATATATATATATAATA
>NW_022726429.1:150190-171755 GCF_011630105.1 Anneissia japonica
ATATACTATGTACATTACATTAATTTTGAATTATGAATAATCAAGTATATACTCTAAAAGACTAAAGGTCAGACGCCTCGAGTGCGGTCACTGAATAAAATCGCATGCAATTTTGGATAACAAATGCTATTGAAGACCGGGCCGAAATAGGATGTAACCATCTTGAATCCGCAATATTCTCACGGCGATGACTCAGTAGCTGGCCATAGTCAACACTTCACCTTCGCAAACAAAAACCTCCTACGTAAAACCCAAATCGGTATATCTCGTATAAAAACAATTTGAATAGGCTGACAGTAATATATAATATTTGTTGTATCGACTTAATTTTAGAAAATAATATAATACGCATCATCTTTAATATTATATGAGTCTCTTATATAATATGTACTACCTAGGAATTATTGAAAACACCCAAAAATTCAGTTAGATTATTTTGCTCATAAGAGTTCAAAAGTATAGGTCTACCATGTCTTATAGATCGAAACACATCAATTTTTGCTTATTTACTTAAGTATAGGCCTAGGCCAAAAAAAAAATGATTTTTTTTTTTTTTTTTTTTTTTTTTTTTTTTTTATACCGGGAAATTATGACGCTGGTTTTAGCTATAAAGGGGTACACGCTTAATTCGTCAAGCCTATCAGCAGTGGAACCTTGCTCTGTATTAACTGCACCTCTTTTAATAACTTAAAAGTAAGCCTTAGTGTAAGCAATTTTTCTTTGTAGAGTTTTGTCAATTTATATGTATTATTGTCTATTTGCTTTATACTATGGATATGAAATTCTGAAAATAAAATGATGAATGAATGAATATATAAAGTAAGTATTTCAAATATGAATTGTGGGCCTATAATTGTTAAAGTTTATTTGATCAACAAGAGAAGTATATGCATATATTAAAGTAACGATAACCGAAAAGATACAATATGTGAATATTTTATACTTGACGCTTCAATATATACTGTACTTAAAGCCTTAATATACCGGATTTAACATTTAAATATTCCTTGTCGTAAATAAATAAATATGTAAATAATCCTTAATAGAATAAAATAAAAAGTACGTTAATGCAATCGAATGTTTTTAACTTTTAGTGTTTTGTTAATTATAAATGGCAGTAAAATCATATTAACAAATCTTGGGGGGGGGGGGAAGCGTAATATTTTATTTAAATGTGTTGTATCAATACTTTTTATAGCTGTCACCATTTTTTGGTTTGAGTCCAAGGCGACCCAATTATATTTTAAATGGTAGTAAAATTATATTAAAAAATCTTGGGAGAAAGGGAAAGCGTAATATTTTATTTACATGTGTTGTATCAATGCTTTGTTACAATTTCTTGGTTTGAGTCCAAGGCGACCCAATTATATAATCTAAATGTACTTTTTTTTTACAAATAAATTCTGAATGTGAAAAAAAAAATGAATTATGAACTTTGATCTAAAGCCTACTAGTTATTGTTTTAGTTTTCTTTGGTGTCATCATTGAAGTAAGAAATGCCTCGGAAACAATTCATACCGAGTAATTCCGTTTTTGCTGACACGAACGGAAATAATACATTAGCCTACTTGATAAGCAGCCCAGCAAATTATAAAAGTAACAATTGAAATATGATAAGACCGAAATAACTCGTTTTCTTCTAAAATAGATTTTCAGAGATCTGCAATAATTAATAGGTAGGCCAAACTGGGATCTGAATTTTGTGCATAAAAAAGTAGACCTACAAACAATTGTTTGAAAACGAATGTAAGAAGGCCCCAAAAACAAATTGAAAGCCGCCAAAAATAACTTATTTTCCACGAATGGTTAATACAATCGAACTTTCGGCGTTGATCAACAAATCAAAATATACAGATGCATCATCTTTACCTTTTGTAAGTTTTTAGTCTTCATGGTAAATGGGTTTAGAACATAGTAAAAATGCGACCATCACATGTATCAGAACTTTGTAATTGGCTGTCTAATGTAGGACCTATTTTATATCAAGCTTTATATAGTGAATAAAACAAAAAATAATATATGGTTGTCTATGAGGAATAGAAAAAATGAAGATGGAAACAATACCACATTGATTCTCTCACGTCCCACGCCCCTGGCTGACTATATCGTCATTATGCTCTTTCAGATACTAGGCCTATAGGAAATATTGGATGTCGATTGGCTATTGTTACTAGATAAAAGTTCATTTTATTGAGGGAACTCATTGGGGCATCACTACCCGATGCATGCCGTCGATTGTGTTGTAATGTTTGTACCTTTTCTATGATAAACCACATCCCATAATTTAATACATGACCAGGAAGTCATATGAAGGTATCAATAGCCTAAGTTATACATACTTAAACAAAGTGTGAACTTTGGCTAATATATTTCTGGAATTAATAAAATAAATTTAAAAAAAAAACACATTGTCGCTGATGTGTCTAAAAGCATGTCTAGGGACGCGTTTGATCGCGTCAGATCATAACATTAGCAAATCACAAAATTGATCGCTCAGGATTCAATCTAGAAGAATATGAACTAACCACTATGGTGATATGTATATAGGCCTATTTATGAATTTAACTGATCCCACAGGCGGATTCAGGCGAGGTGGGGGAGGGTGTCAAGCTGGCCCGGGCCATCCCCACCCCTTAAAGAAATATGGGGAAAATAACTTGCATTCACATTTTTTTAGTCTAAGAGCGCCATATTTTCCGGCCATCTGGAAGTGCCAGAGACATAAAATTTCCAGCCAAAGGTTGAGCTGAGGTGGTAATCCTGACCAATCAACCTGTAAAATTGACTTTCTGGGCTACCTCAATTTTGATTTTCTGGATCCGCTAATGTAGGCCTATCCAATTTTCCGTAAACCGTTCTTATAACCACTTAAAAATTAAAAGTATTTGGTACAGTAATTGAATTTTTGGTTCCGACGGGGTTTTTCTTATATTTGTGGGAACCTTTCTTTTTAAAATTTGACTTCAATCGCTATATAACCTTACTAGGCCTATAACTTAAAAAGTTCACAAGTACATATTACCATAGGTATGAAGTGCGTGACCAGGCTTCAATATAGGACTATTAAATAATCAAACATAGTCATTTGGTTGTTGGTATAAATAAATGAACCTGCACAAAAACGAAGTAACCATACATGGTTACTTAAATATCAATTCATCAATACTGTACACATTCCTCAATGTTAGTTATACCGTCTGTCACATCAACAACCATAAAAAAGTAACTGAAAAAATTGACTATTTCTGTTAATATGATGAAAGTATTCACTTTAAATGATACAAGGCGTCATAAAAATAGTTTTATTTACAGAGTTTACTACAAAGAACTTCAACTTTAAATGATCAAATAAACTTCAACTCTATCGAATAATATAGGAGCCTTCTCGAATATGTCCCACCCCGAACATGTTTTTCCCCTTTCACACATTTATTTATTTTAAACGATAGACCATGATTTTTAAAAGTTCTAAAATCGTGCTCTATCGTAGCGATTCATACTAAAAATTTCAAGTTCAATCGAATCTTACTTTTTCAAGACGCTTTGAAAACGCCGTCAAAATGTATTACGGGAGTAATGCCCCTTTCCCACATTCACGATTTTCGCTACGATCGTAGTGATTCGTACTCAAAAATTTAAAGTTTTACGTTTCATCAAGACGCTACTAGGACGCCGTCAAGATGTATTACGGCACTATTGCGATAGTGCGACGACATTTTTTGACGAATTATAACGATAGAGTTACGATTTGTGACGACGTAATACGAATTACCAAAATTTTAATTCAACGTCACTACGATTTTACAAAGACGCAAGCACGACGTTAGCACGATTTAACAAGACGCACATCACAAAAACAAACATCACATGACATGACAAAAAACGCACTGTTGAAACACCATCAATATTTGAAAGCTGCTGCTATAGAAGAAGAAAATTTGTTGGCTGCTACAGTTTTGATAATCAAGAGTAAGCGTCGGTCACGTCGAATGCATAGGCCTAAACGAAGTGTATGGGTACAGCCATGGCTCTTACGTCGTCCATATTTTAGACAGTATGAACACTTCTAGTAGAGTTAAATAAGAAGACCCAAGAGGCTTCAGAAACTTTCTCTAAGTGAGCAAGGAATTGTTCAGTGTGTTGAAAAACTTTTCCGACCCAGAGCCACGTGATATAAACCACAGTCTTGATGGTATCCTAATGGCATCGTAACTAATCGTCTTAGCACCGCAGCAACGTCTTGGTTTGTCGTATGTGTTGTTGGTAGTACGAATAGACAAGACACAGTCACGACAAACGACGACAACGTTACGCCACTCACACGATGCCGCTGCGGTAGACCAAGATCTTTTTCACAGCTACGATTGAGCGCAATTTTTTTTTAATATTCCAAAAAAATCGTGCTCCATCACGATGACATCAAGATCTAGTACGATGCAATACGATGAATTATTTTTGACCACGACATTTACGACGACGCCATTGCGATTTTTCAAAATTGAAAAATCGTGCTCTGTCGTAGCAAAAATCGTGAATGTGGGAAAGGGGCATAATGCGATAGTGCGACGACATGGTTACAAATTATAAGGATACGTAGGTTTGTCACGACGTACTACGAATTACCAAGACTGTATTACGACGTCACTATGACGAAAACACGACGTCAATACGATTTAACAAGACACCTGTTTGATTTAACTAATCACATGACAAAACAGGTGTAATTAACGAATATTTGCATGTTGTCGTCGTCATGTTAAAAAATCTGCAATATATGCAAGCTGCTAGCTGCTCTAGGTGTTGTGGCCACTAGGGAATGAGTATGACTGCACTGACGCCGTCACGACAACGTTACGACACTCACACGATGCTGCTGCGGTAGACCAAGATTTACTTCACAGCTACGGTTGAGCACGATTTTTTTTTAACATTCCCAAAAAAATTGTGCTCAATCACGATGGCATGAAGATCTAGCCTAATGCACTACGGTGAATTACGATTGACTAGAAGCTTTAGTACGAAGCCACTGCGATTTTCAAAAATTGAAAAATCGTGCGTTGCAAAAATTGTGAATGTGTGAAAGGGGCAGGTGTTACTCAAAAACGCACTACGGCGACACTTATAAATAAGCCTAAATTATTATTTTGAACAACCGTTTTTTTTTTTCATAATACGGTACTAAACAATTCAGTCCTATGCCAGCTAAATAATACTTCTCCCTCACATAATCTTTAATAAGCCTCTCTTCAATACTGGCAATTTACAGTAAGTTGACTACCTGCCAATTTAAGACCTGAGCCATATCAACAGATAGATATAGAAAAGGTAATATTTATGCATGTTTTCTAGGTTATTTATTGAATGCCCTTTACTATAATCTGGTTTTTATTGATTCTATTTAAACATTCAAACATTTCTCTTTTCTCAAATTTTAAGGTCATTAAATTATGCTTACAATTTTAAATGGTTGTTCTCCATACTTGTTTTTTTTATGTATTTAAACCGTACTTACAATTTAATTAAATATAATTATTATTAATATTGATTTTAATTTTCATAAATAAACTTAATATTAATTAACATTAACTAATGTCAAGTAAAATATTGCATACTCTATTTAGACTGATGCTGGCCTTTAAGACAATTTAATTGTTAAAATTAAAATGACTAATTTATTAGTATGTAAAATTTCTGGTACAAATTATTAATTAAAATTACTGGTACATGTTTTTAAAATCATTTTCGTATCTTGTTCAATGTCTGTAAGCAATATTTATGATTATAGCTGTAATTTACATGCAATGACTTTCTGAATATATAGTTATTTTGTACAAATATATGATTTGATCGCCAATTTGCACACATTTTACAACTCATGCTAATTTTCAACTGGAAGAAACCAACATTGTAATTTAGCTCAAAACAATATAATTTAATTACATAGAGCGTAGTTGTGTAGCCTTGTTGTTGTTAGTCATAATGACAGAGCACGAAGGAGTCTAGACTAATTTTTGCTGGCATGTCATCACATGTCATGATTCTATCTATTAAAATAAACAATGAGGTAATAATTACTATCGAAAAAAAACAAAAAAACAAAGCAATAAAATATTTGAATGATAAGATTTATTTACAAAATTTACACAAAGTTGTCATTCAAAAACCAAAAAAAAAAAAAAAAAATGTTTGTTTTAAGAATGCCTGATTGTGACTGTATCATATATTAGGACAATTATTAATAAAAAAAATATACATAGGCCTACTGTATTTTCAAAGAATGTGATAAAAATAGTCCTATAATATGTAATAAAAAAAATATCAAGGGGCATTCAGGTAAAAAATAGACAGAATACTGGATTTTATGATTACATTTTTCACTTTGGTTTTTTACATACCGTAAAACCTCAAACAGAAACCTGGTGGGCTAAATCTCGAGAAGAAGCCCCTGTCTTTAGTTTGCAAAAGAACCTCAAAAAGAAGTAACGATAGTATTGGCTTCCTTTCAAGATAGTAAACAGTACACTAACTGTACAGTACATGAATTTCAAAGAAACTGAGATAAACAATGAAGTGCAAATATTAGGAAAACATATCTATTAACAATTGTTTGTATTGATCATTTATGGACACTTTAATCTTAATCATGAAGATATAATACTGTTTCAATTACATTTTTGTTGATTTTGTATCATAAATCTAGTTAAGTTTATAGTTCAGAGAAATTGTCAAAATAAAAATTTGAATGAAATAATTTTAACAGCATTTCATGGTTCAAAAATGTTTTCGGGAATCCTATTGTTTTTATAGTAATAATTCCAAAATTTACAGCATTCATTTTAAAAAGAAGCCCCACTTTTTACTTTGCAAAAGTTGTCTCAAAAAGAAGCCCATCTAAAAAAAAAATACCTTGAAAAAAGGCCATCTAAAGAAGCCAGGTCTTCTATTCAAGGTTTTACAGTATTTACATAGTATTTCATCCTCAAAAGTAGTTGAGCTTAACTACATAACCAAGTACATAATAATATTTGAAATCATAATTAATCAGTTATTTATCTTTTCATGTACAATATAACTTTTAATAAAAGATAGTCTTCAACAGAGATTTAGTTCGCTTCTGACAATCCACAGCATTTTAACTTTGTTTCTGGTTTATTTTTTTTATGTACAGTAGAAAACATATAAGGGGACCCTCAGTCTTTGGGGCCAAAAAAGTGTCCCCTTAACCGGAATGTCCCTTGAATAGAGGTTGGCAATAGTAGTAAAAGATACATAGGTTCCCTCACTTCTTGGCAAAAAAAAAAAATGTGGTGTCCAGTCCAGTCCCAAAGGAAGAGTTCTAAAATATATTTCATCTGGTAGTTTTTGGGTGCTGGGAATTGATTAATGAAATCAAATCAAAACTCATAGTCTATGTGTACAAAGAGTGTATAGCTTCCAAGTATCATTGTCCATTGTTGTCTTCTGTGTAGTCTTTTAATTGGTCTGCCACATGCTCATTCAACAGTTGTTTTATCTTTCTCTTCTTTCCGCCTTTTCTTCTCTTCTGTACTGGAGTCTGAGGCATAAAAGATAATGATATTGCATAATTCAGGTGGTGGTTGCATCAGGAGATTTAATAGGAATGATGTTTTGCCCTACCTGATGTGTTCTCGTACTGAATGCTCAGTACGTTCCCAAATACCGTACCTGCGAAAAAAGAAATCTCGCCAGTGTTTCGGGTGGGAATCGAGCCCATGACCTACAGATAACTAGCCTGGATGTTGAATGTTTGATTCAATACTTTTAATATGTACTAACATTTGATTTAGTTAGTCTAATTTTTTTATGATATTCAATTTTTTTTTCCCAATGATTTTCTTGATGACATTTTTAAATTGTTGTGTTTTCTGTGAGATGCCAAAATAAATTAAAAAAAATCAAATCAAACTTGGATAAACTTCAATAATGCGCTTCTGTATTTTCAAAACAATACTGTTGTGAATTTGAAATTTCAAATAATGGTAAGCTTTGATTTCTTTTTTTAGAATCAAACATATTTTTAAATACAAATACAATTTGGGGAAGGCCGTTTGGCTCAGCAGTTTTCATTTTGGTTGTTGAACTTGTGGTCAGGAGTTTAAACGACACATTGTCCAATCTTAGCCGGCTGTGCTTAGATAAACCCAACTTGCATTGTTGACAGGCTGTGAAGTGGCTCTAGCCCCTAACCTAGAAGTGGCTTTCAGGCCTTGTTTTGGGGTAATTTCAGTGTAAAAAAAAACAAATAATGGTCTCTGACCCTCTGTGATTTGCTGTGGGTAAGTGCTGTGGTCGAACAGTGGGTGGAAAGAAGAAGAGTCAGGGACTAGCTCTTGGTGAACCCCAATGGACCTCAGCATATCACCACCTTGCGAACATGCGAGTGGAGTGCATCAAGAGACAACAGTATTGTTCTGATACTAAATGATTTCTGTATTATTTTTGTTGTAGTAATAATAACAGTAATAACAACAACAAAAAAAACAATAAATTCTTAATCATAAAACTATATTACTGTTTGAAAGTTTGCATGACGGATACAGTAAACAAAAGTATAAAATTGGCAATACAACATGTGAATAGTTCTGAGAGGAATTGACATGCATATCTCTAAATTTTCTTAGAAATATTCTCAACACATCATCAGTTCTTCTAAGAAGTTGTAGCACAAGGTAAACTCTTGAATACAAGCCACTTTGACGTTTGTAACGTCTCCGCGCCTTTGACCATTGCTCACAGTGAATTTTGACACCTTACAAATAGTTCCGATTCAATTGACTGCTTAAATGAAATGCCGAAGAAGGTGCCCATTGTCACTGTAGAGCTTGGTCATACTATGACATGTGACTGACTTCCAGTAAACAACTACTATATTTCCTTCCCAAATTACTTCCTATACATAATACAGATTCACTTTCAGAGTATACAGTACTGTCTGTTTTGTGGTGAAATCTCAAAAGCCTTCAATTCACATGGAAAACATTTGTTATTAATAGACTGTTTTATCGATAGTAAGCACAATTGATGTCAACTTACTGTCAGCTTACGCTGATGTTGACATAGCCTGACGAAGTCATGTTGATAACAACAACGAAAGCTCGTGCTATTAAAGTTTACATCAATTGCGCATTGCTTAATATCAGTTCTACAGCTGTTAAGCAAACCGAATGAAACTAATGCATTCAAATATTTACTAATAATGTATTAAAATATACAATATTTCATAAGATAAATTAATAATATCAATATGGACTGAATATATTAATAACAGTGGTTTCTTCCAATTTTTTTCTATACATAGAAAACAAAGTTTTGCTTTTGTTATATAAATTTGATAGATAGAACAAACAAGGAAATTCCGGACAACAAACAAGTTTCCTTGTTGTTTTTGGAGAAATGATATCTCGAGTCATATATCAGAATTCCTGTTTTGTTTGTTTTTCTACACAAACAGAAATAAAAAATCATATAAAAACATAGCTCTCATGTTTCGTCCTGGCTTCACTGAGTAGATTGTTCAAAACAAGAAGTTGTGTGCACCTCGTTGTGATCTGCATGGCATCGTTCTGGTCGATAACTGTCTTGGCGTAGTTTGTGCCAAGTTTTAATTATTAACTTTAATTCTTTATATATGTTCAACTTCAACTTGAATCGTTTAAGGAAAATTGCAATTGTATTGTACTGTTGTATGTTGTTGCTTTCATAAAAACAATTTTACTTACAAATTTCTTGACACCAGAGTCCTGCATGGACGTGATACCTTGCTTTTTTAAGTATTCATCAATTTTGTTCTCGTCTATTGAATCGACTGCTATGCTTCGCCAAAGCTTTTTGAATTCTGTCAAAAAAAAAAAAAAGAATTTAAATATACTTCCCTCTGGTTTGGTAATAAAAAAAACATGTCTACATTTATACAAACAAAATATCCATGCTTATAAAACAAATTCAGGAAATAACCCAGTATTTCTTACACAACAAAATAAACTCGAGTACCAAATCATATGTTGCCAGAAATGTTAATTTTTATTAACAATAAAAATATAATAATTAAAGTTCAAGATTAAAGAACACTTTATTATCCCATTTTAAAATATGCAATTTGTTTTTTTCCTTTACAACAGTCTTGGTTAAAAATTATAAAATTACATGAAAAATCACAAGACAATACAACATGGCAATGATGAGAAATACGTTAAGATATTAACAAGTTAAAATAGTAAAGTGTTAAAAAAAAGTCATAATAAAATTCACTGTTTCAATAACATGCATGCGAGAACGTTAAGATCACACCTCAAGATCACAATTTGGCCAAATCTACGTATGCAGAGAACGTAGGACGCCAGGTAGGACGGTCACGCATGAGTGATTCCATTCTAGCACCGCGTCGTCGCACAAATCAAAAGCCCCCTATTATTTCTTTGTATATTGTTGACATTCGTATGAACCCTGATCTCTGTTAATGTTATATTAACAAAGGTATTAGATTTTTATTTTTATTTTTTAAAGGTTTTCAATGGTGCTTCATTTGGGAATTTTTCTTTTTTCTTTGGGCTTGGGCAGTTGCATATACTTGCTGTGGGTTTTTGAGGGAAAACACAGGGGCTAGCTTTTTAAATCTGAAAAGAAAGGTGCAATATAATGCCGGAAGTGATGATAATGATAGTGACATCATGAGATTTTCCTACTTAAGTAAAGTAATCATTGAATCAATAAACACCCAAAGAGAAACATTATGGGCACTAATGTTCAATACTCTACTTAACGCTAGTGAAATAATTTTGCACACAAACTTCCTTGTCTCAAATATAGTTAACTGATTTACCCTTCAACATTCTATTCATTACTTGGAAATTGCTTACAGTAATTGGAAAGTTACTTGATACTCAACAATCAATTGCTCTCAACCTAAAGTTAGATACATAAACCATTGTATTCAAATTGGCTGGCGGCAGTCAACTGCATGATTTTCTGTTTGATCTGAGTTATTATTTATCTTTTCATGTACAATATAACTTTTAATAAAAGACAGTCTTCAACAGAGATTTATTTCGCTTCTGACAATCCACAGCATTTTCACATTGTTTCTGTTTTTTTTTTTTATGTACAGTAGAAAACATATAAGGGGACACTCAGTCTTTAGGACCAAAAAAGTGTTCCCTTAACAGGAATTTCCCTTGAATAGCAGTTGGCAATAGTAGTAAAAGATACATTTCCCTCACTTCTTGGCCAAAAAAAACGTGGTGTCCTGTCCAGTCCCAAAGATAAGAGTTCTAAAATATATGTGGCAAAGACAAGCCAAACCAGTCACTGGTTGCAAAAATCTTTTTTTTGAGTTATTAATACAGGGTTAAAGAGTACAATAAGAGCTATAAAATGGTAAAAAAATCATTCAAATCTGACATTTCCTTATGAAGTTACAAGCATTTAAACATACATCTGCTTAAAGAACAAAATATGTGAAATCAGAAGTCAAAGTTTATGATTTCAGGCATTTCTCATGCAGAAATTATCATGAAATCTTTAAAAAGTGTTGTTTTAACATTAAAAATGGGAAAAATAACAGCATAGCATGATGTATAGATATATAAAGATTAGTTTAGTACAATAAAAAAGATTTTTTAAAATTTGACATTCAAGCATGTTTTCGCCATTTTCTCTAAAACACGATTTGCGACGAGTGACTGGTTTGGCTTGTCTTTGCCACATATTTCACCTGGTAATAATTTCAGTTTACATTTAGATGGTTATATTTAAGAAAAACCTCAAATAATTTAATCATTTAGCCATTAAATAATATATTTGATTAACTATTGTATTGTACAGTATTTATAAAAGCTCTGCTTCTTTCGTGTCAAGTTAAAAAAAAACTTGAAAATTTCAATCTCTAAATGTGACCCAAGCTCACAAAAGGGCTGTAAACTCGTCCTCAGGCCAAAATGAGTTTTTGTTATAATGGCATAGAACATATCATATACAGTACTTTAAAATGACAGTTAAATGAACTCAATTGGGTGTCTGGAAGAAAAGTTAAGACCGTTTGAATAATTGTCATCTTATCAACTTTCTTAAATCAAGTTTTGAGAAAAATGCTTTTATTTTCTGCAGGTTTCTATTCATTTTTCACTAGCTCCCATCCGAAAATGGCTTAATTTTACGTCTTACAGTTATAATTTTAAACTCAAACTTCAGGAATAGTAAGATTAAAAGTTATACATTATTTATTACACAAAATCCCAATTCACACAAAATTCACCCTATTCTGGCTATGGAGGCTTGTTTATCAATACAGTGCGGTGCGAGTTTACAGCCCTTTTGTGAGCTTAGGTCACAAATGTTAAACTGAGTAATCAGCATAAGATATTGTGTACCTCAGTACAGAGAAGTTATAACACTTTTACTCATAACTTTGGCAATAGTAATTCGATTCTAGAAAAATGGCCCATCATTTTATAGCTTGTAATGTGGAGAATAAGAATATAGTAAAAAGTAAATATTCTTGTTTTGGTCACTGTCGATGGTTTTCGCACAACAGGCCCCTTATCTCTTCAAGGACATTTTCATATATTTAAAAATTCTATACTTTTTTGTAAATAATAAAATTTGTAGTTTTAACCAAAGCGGAAATGAGCAACACTTGGTGGATATGGAAACTAAACAACGATAAAAGAATTACATTTTTCTTTTATGATTGAACAAACCAAAAACAAAGGTAAGTTGTGACTGTTGCGCATGCGAGAACGTTAAGATCGCACCTCAAGATCACAATTTGGCCAAATCTACATATGCAGAGAACGTAGGACGCCAGGTAGGACGGTCACGCATGAGTGATTCCGTTCTAGCGCTGCGTCGTCGCACAAATCAAAAGCTCCCTAATATTTCTTTGTATATTGTTGACATTCATATGAACCCTGATCTCTGTTAATGTTATATTAACAAAGGTATTGGATTTTTATTTTTTTTATGGTTTTCAATGGTGCTTCATTTGGGAATTTTCTTTTTTCTTTGGGCTTGGGCAGTTGCATATACTTGCTGTGGGTTTTTGAGGGAAAACACAGTGGCTAGCTTTTTAAATCTGAAAAGAAAGGTGCAATATAATGCCGGAAGTGATGATAATGATAGTGACATCATGAGATTTTCCTACTTAAGTAAAGTAATCATTGAATCAATAAACACCCAAAGAGAAACATTATGGGCACTAATGTTCAATACTCTACTTAACGCTAGTGAAATAATTTTGCACACAAACTTCCTTGTCTCAAATATAGTCAACCGATTTACCCTTCAACTTTCTATTCATTACTTGGAAATTGCTTAATTGGAAAGTTTCTTGATACTTTTAATTCAACAATTAATTTCTCTTAACTGAAAGTTAGATACATAAACCATTGTATTCAAATTGGCTGGCGGCATGATTTTTTGTTTGATCTGAGTTTCACTGAAAGTCTTTTTTTCTATTATGGCTTGAGGATAACAACATGTGACTACAATACTATATGTCACTCACTATCACTCCCAGTGTTTACATAGCACCTTTCTTTTCAGATAAAAAGCAATAGAATCCATATCATGCCCCAAGAAACTACAGCAAGTATATGCAACTGCCCATGCCCAAGCAGAAAAGAAAATTCACAAATGAAGCAGTGGTGAAAACTTTAATAAAAATAAATCACAAAAACTGAATTTTGAAAACAAATAGTCTTGAGTAAAGACTTGAGAACAGTAACAGATGTACAGTAGATATAATACACACATGCAGTATGAAGCTTTTCTGATAATCAAGATTTTATGGGTTTTAGATGGGTGTAAAAATGGGAATTAATTCTATATGTTAGAACAAATTGGCATTTAGCTATCAGCCCGTAGAGAGGATAAGAGATAAGATGCATTTGCTCCAAGGCTGGATCTGTGTTCATTCAGTTCAAAGTTACCTTAGGTACTACAATTCAGCTTCGTATCTTATTTTAAATCTGCTCTAAATTGCATTACAAAATGCAAAATATTAAATAACACGAATTGCGTGCATTTGAAAAGGCATTATTCCAAAATGGCTTAGAGTGCAACAGTTTATTCAGCATGTTTTCATTATATACAATAATACATGATTGCAAGAAATCAATGTCTGCAAAATCTAAGACTTGTACCAATTTTTAGAAAATTGGTTGATACCTTGGGCAAGTCTTTAAATGTCCTTGGGCAAGTCTTTAAATGTCCTTGGGCAAGGCACTATCTATGTTTGTCTCTCTCTACCCAGGAGTATAAATGGGTACCTGGTAGGATGTTGTGGCATGGAATGTACTAGTTTCGTGCACTGAGTACAAGCGGACGACTGGTACACTGTATACTCCCCATAGAGGAGAGAAGGTTGCACTTTGTGCTGGTTTGCTATTACAAGATACAAGATACAAGATACTTTTATTGTCACTTATAGAAAAAATTCACAAGTAAAATTCTTTCCCCTGATGCTTATACATGTAAAGAATATAAATATAAATACAAAAATTGTTAGTACAAAAGACCACAAAGGGTTAACAGCACACACAAAAAAAAATAGCACAAGGTATTGCAATGGAAAAATCATCGGTTTATTGTATGTTATCCAGTGACCAGGGGTAATGAACGCTCAGCGCCAATTCAATTTGGAATTGGCGCTATATCAATATTTGGGTATTATTTGGCCCAGAATGGCACAGACAAACTATTTCT
The DNA here is from genome assembly GCF_011630105.1 of Anneissia japonica. Lineage (NCBI taxonomy): Eukaryota > Metazoa > Echinodermata > Crinoidea > Comatulida > Comatulidae > Anneissia > Anneissia japonica. The sequence continues at coordinate 164,912 of NW_022726429.1, forward strand.
CTTTATAAACTTGAACAGTCTATTCATTACTTGGAAGTTGCTTAATTGCAAAGTTACTTTGAAATCAACAACTTGATGTTGTCTTAACTGAGACCTTGAGACTTGGATGCATAAACAATACCTTTAAATTGGCCGATTTTTTTAATGATTTCTATACAGTATTTAATTTCATTAGAAGCTTTTAATTGCTACTTTTTTATCATGGGAGCAATTAAATGTTTTAATGTTCCGCTTTAATGCTGCTATCATAAATCAATTTTGTGTTGTTTGTGATATCAAATATTGTTATTTTATTTTATTTTCTTGTTTGCATCTGCAGGCCTGTAAGCCGCTAACCTAAAAGGGTTCTAAAAGAGCCAGAAGTCGGGAGGCACTAGAGGTGCCTTGATGGGATCCAGGAGAATAGCTCTTGTGGGGATCAGGGTGAAAGCTGCCTGGAGCTGAAGCATTTTACTCATGCAAGGAGAGAGGGCTTTCATGCAAGAAGTCGAGTGGCTGAGCGGTAAGGCAGGGACACTAACTATAGCGTTCACATCGGCAGTGGTTCCAGTCACTCCTCACCCAGGTTTCGATTGGTAGAACCAAGTCTTTTTGGATATGGACTTAAAATAGAGGTCCAGCAGCCCATGAAATTAGGAAAATTCTCCGAGGTCGGCAGCCTCGGCAATTTTTTACTACCTAGGCCTATAGTATAAACTACGATTTTTCCGAACGTTTGACCTTACATCGTCATCTACAGATTGTGATTTTGTTAATTTCTCTATTAAATCAATATATTGCTGGTGAAAGAATGGTCGTACTGTACTTGTATTAATTTAATAGTCTAGTATAATACATATGTTTTACATAAGAAAATCGCCGAATAAATTTCGTTTCAGCGTCATTTTTTTGTTATCTTTGGCATGGGAAATATCACTTTTCGTAAAAGCCACGATCGTATCATCACAGGCTGATTCAAAACTGCCCATGCAAGTCCATGCGCATGCCCATAATGATCTATTTGGGATTTTCCACACATGTACGGTGTACTTGTCAGTAGTGAAGTCACGATGCGATCGTGATTGCGTTTACGGACGGTAGGATTAGGCCTACATTATGTTAAATTTTGTTGTTTTTAGACAATAAACAACATTTTAAAAATGATAATAATACTGTAAAATGAAGACAAATAATAGATTTAGAAGAATTACGATCTACGCTGCCCACGTGGCTTCATTTGGGCGATGTTGTAGGCCTTGGCTGGCTAGCGTCATTCCTACCTAGGCCTAGCCTACGAAACGACTAGGCGAAAAAGACAATACGATTGTACACAAATTGTACGTACTGCATGCCTATTAGAAATAGTTATTGTACAAACAAATCTGTTTTATGAACCACCAATTCCTTGGTTTGATGACGTAAATGAAATTTAGTGTCTGCTATAGCCTGTTTTTGACTTTCCAAGCAGTTTTTGAAGCAAAGAAATCTAGGCCTAGGTCGGCAAAAAATTGTTGTCCTGTAGCAATTCTGGCTCGAAAATATGGTCGGCAATTGCCGACGTGAAATTCGTGGGCTGGGTCCAGTGTACACATCTGGCTCGTGTGCACTTCAAGGAAACCATTGCATCTTTTGGAAGAGTAGGGGGTTACCCCGATGCTATGGTTCATTTCAGCCCCTGTCGTTGTGGAATGATGTGAACCTGTAGCTACTATAAACACCTCTTCACGACCGCTAGGTAGTTGCGGACCACAAACATACGCAGTTCAGCACAATGATGCTGCGAATTATGGGTTATTCTTCTACCTTTATCCTTTATCCTTCAATAATAAAAAAAATGGGTTCAGATGAGCCTTAGAAACACCCTCTAGTTACAAATCTTCATCTGAATGTGCTAAATAGCTGGCACTGCTGAAAAAACATATGCTCACATGAATTAAAAAATAAATATAGTGTTTGCGGGGTTTTCCAGATTTTACCACAGACTGTACTGTGTATATCATTAAAATATAAGTGGCTGTTAACAACATCATTATCAATATCAGTTTTAGGTCACCGCAGGCCAATGACCTCAAAATCATCCAACTATTCCTATTATACCAAACAAAATAAATAAAAATAAAAATGTTACCTTCGTCAATTTCAAGCTGACAATCTTTGTCATTATAAAATAACACTTTCTTCTTATCTAATGGCCTTGTAACTATGATCACCTGATCACCTAAATCCTGAAAATTGAAAACAAACCAATCAACAATGACAGAAAAATGGAGTTGAATTATCCCAGGGTCCTGGGTTCAATTCCTATCAGTGCTGCAGGTTTTCTTTTTAATCAACTCCACTCCCTAAACTAGTTTGGTAGATGTATGCAACATAAACACTGGTAGCACTTTATAGACTAACAGTCTGCACCTGATGAAGCCAGCATAGACTGCTGGTGATACCTTGTGTAATAAATAATTGAAGTTAGTTCATAAAGTGCTACTGTAACCAGTGTTTTTATTTTACAAGTAGGACAGTGATATATTCGTTATTGACAATCCTTGGTACATATGTTGTGCGCCTAAATAAATAAATAAATATAATAAAATAAATTTTAAAAAAGGTAGAGAAATATTTTTAAAAAAATAAATTTCTTTCAACAGTTAAACTGTATTCTTTTTATTTTAGTAACTGTGGGCTTTAATATTTAAGCTGGTGAGCTGGTTAAACCATAGTATACCATTGGTCTATTTAGAAACCACGAAGTATTATAACAAGAATTGGATTTTGTGTCTACTTGGTTATTGTCTCACTTGCAGTAAGTTGTGAGAATAAATTCAGTTTGAGAGTTCAAAGAGTTCAAAGAACAGAATTATGGGATACCACATAGTAAGTACTCAAAAAAAATCTATGACAAGCAGTAAACAGATGCTTCTACTAGGAGCAAGATTAAACACATCCACTAATGGTAAATACAATCAATAGAGGGCAGTCTCACCTCAATTTTTTTCTCAGCATGTGGTAAGCTATCAATGACTTCATCAAGCAGGATTCCTCCTTTCCCGTGTTGATCATGATTATCTAGCAGACGTAACAACTCCTTCTTTCCTCGTATACTAAATTTCGGTTTGTACTTGTACCCGCCGTCCTCAACAGTAATCTTGGGATTATTTGGCAATGCCTGATGTTGTAATAAAAGGAGAAAAAAGTGAGTTGAGAAACAAGAAGTGGTAAGGCTTAAATAAAGGGGTCCAAAGTTTCCGACAGACAGTCAAAGTTCCTCGATGGAAGGTCCAACGTTCCTGACAGTGGGTACACATCCACATCACCCACAACATGGCTGTAGCAAATTGTCAGAACAGACACCTTTAGATATTCAGAAATGGCACTCTTAGACTTTACAAGAGGCCTTTTTAAAGTGCTGTTTCGCAACAAAATAACCCAACGTTGAGATTTTTTTTTTTCTGAAATACTTGACTATAGATACTGGAACATGGAATTTAAATATACCAAGCTCCCCTTTCACCTTTCTGTTCTTTTCTTCTCTCTTTTTTTTTTTTTGGGTGGAGGAGGGAGACATAGTCTATATGGCACCTCTAGATCTTCCCCTGCAGTATCAAAAAGAGGCAATTACCACAGAAGTCAATCAAATGTGACACACACATACTGTATTTGATAGTGTATAATTCAGAGGTGGATTCAAGGCGAGGAAGGTAGCCATCTCAATTTACGCCCACCCACCCCAATAATTTTTTTTGAAAAATGAAAAGATGACAGGATAAAAGGCCTGTAATGAAAGTGCCATTACAGGCCAACTAGGTGTTACAAATACAACATTTTTTTACTCAGCCCAAACCATTGTGGGGCTGGGTTGTCTTGAACAAATCCATATCTATAAATCTCCCTCATCAGTCACCCCTCCCCCCCCCACCCTTCTATCTTTCAAATTCCAGCATCCGCCACTGTGATTGGTATTACTTACATCATTTGTTAGCCAGGCTTTGTTAGCAGTTGACACATCCAACATGTTTGTCTCGTCCAGTATTTCATCAACGGTTAGACTGTAGTTACATCCTCTTTTAAAGCGATCTCTCATGAAGTTGATGATATTCGCCAAGATCTTGAACTTGTTCTTAGAGGTTCCTTGAAACATCTTGTAGTTGAACCCACCATGGCCACTGATGGCACCTCGGTTTTTATTGTGCCGGTCATTTCTGAAATCTAAAAAAAAAACATACAAACTCAAAACACAAGTGAAATATTGATTCTTGGATTTATGAAAATAAACCTAAATTTTACAGATTAAAATATGTGGGTTCTTTTTACCAAAAAATTATTTGGAATATATCAAAGAATGAAAATGAATATGCTTATTGAAGGTGCACATTCCACAAATGCATTTTATTTTGCAAGGTACGGTAATGCCATCATTTTTGGAACTTAGCAACAATATCCAAGGGGGGGGGGGTCTGTCTCTTATACACATCTAGATGTTAAGTAAATGTGCTGCCGATCCACATTATATAGGCCTAAGTAACAGTAAATGTGGCAAAGACAATCCAAACCAGTCACTCGTCGCAAATCGTGTTTCAGAGAAAATGGCCAAAACATGCTTGAATGTCAAATTTTAAAAAATCTATTTTATTGCACTAAACTAACCTTTATATATCTACACATCATTCTATGCTGTTATTTTCCCCATTTTCAATGTTAAAACAATACTATTTAAGGATTTAAAGATAGTTTCTGCATGAGAAATGCCTGAAATCATAAACTTTGACGGCTAATTTCTCATATATTGTTCTTTAAACAGCTGTGTGGTTAAATGCTTGTAACTTCATAAGGAAATGTCCGAGTTGAATGATTTTTTTACCATTTTATAGCTATTATTTTACTCTCTAACACTGTATTAATAACTCAAAATCGATTTTTGCGACGAGTGACTGGTTTGGCTTGTCTTTGCCACAAATGGTTTCAACACACTCAACTTTCTTCAACAGTACCTGGGATGGGTCTTTTTTTCTTTGTTGGTGGTTGAGAACCTGCTTCTGTTTTTGGTTTCCTCTTCTCAATCACTGGAACAGCTAACTTCCTCTTGTGAAAAGCTTCGTGCTGATCAAGCAAAGACTTTTCCATCTGAAAATAAAATGTTAATGTTCACAATATAGCTATATTTTTGTAACACATGTTATAGTCAGTACTACATTAGTATCGATTATTAAAGTGAAGAAAGATAACTGTCTTGAGCAGGCGGTTTTATAATTGGATAACTTCAAAGACTGATCCAATTTTGATTGTGTAAAATTAATTCACCCTTTCCTTTAAAAAAAAAAAAACAAAAAAAAAACCATTTTGATTGAATACAGCCAGTCAGCCAAGCCATACTTTTTCGCTGTGGTTATTGATCGGACACCGGAACCCAACTGCCCAATGTTAAAAGTCCGACACACTATTGCGCATGCGCAATGAAATGAAAGATTATTGATATTTTCTAAGTCAAAAATGTCCCGAGCAAGAGTTGAAATAAAACTGAAACATGAAGTCGGGCATGAAGTTACCTCTATTTAGTAAAAACTAAAAAAATCTTCTATTTTTTACTATATGAGGTAATTTCATGTTTTAGTTTTTTTCAACCCTCGCTCACGACGTTTTTGACTTAGAAATATCAATGAGCTTATTTCATTGCGCATGCACAATAATGTGTCAGACTTCTAATAGTAACATTGGGCAGTTGGGTTCCCGTGTCGGATCAATAACCACAGTGTAGGCCTACTTTTTTTGTTGTTTTAATGGTTAAATAATAATACAGTAATGCAATAAAAACTTATAAAGTGCCTATTAAAGTTAAAAGGTAATTTGCCACCTGTGCTAAGACAAAAACTGAAAAAACAGCTGCAGAAGAATCCCATAAAAAGAACAGAAAAACAGATTAGTAAAAATTTACAAAAATAGGTAGGTTTTAAGTTGAGTAAAAAATAAAATGGGACAGGTGATATTACAAAGATCAGCTGGAAGCGAAGTGTAGGAGCTGAGAAAGAGAAAGATCACTCGCCAGTAAATCCTGTCAGACATGTGGAACATGAAATCAATGCCAAGACTAGCAAGCGCCACTGGCGCAGGCCGCAGTTATAATTTTCTGAATCATTTTGAAATTGGCCCGATAGGCAAATTGAATATTGCCATGGGCTCTTTTTCCCACTTTTAATGTTATTATTATTATTTCACAATTTTTTACTTTCATGACATAAATTGTTTAGCCTCATTTTGTCTGTATTTGAAAGTTTTATTTATTTAAATGTTTTACTGCTTTTATATTGTTCTCCACCCTCCCCCCTCCCCATCTTTTTAATATTGAATTTGTATGACTATTTCTATTATTATTATTATTATTATTGTTAATGATATTATTACGGCTGCTGCTGCTATTTAGCCTCATTTTATCGTATTTAATCGTAATGCACTTTCATGTTTATAATTAGTTTATTTTTTTACGTTTTTATTTTTATGACATAAATTGTTTAGCATCATTTTGGTCTTGCCGTTTTGACTTATTGCCATTTTGGTCCATTGCCGTTCTGGTCAAAAAGTGGTGCCGTTTTGGTTTTTTTGCCGTTTTGTCCAGAAACCTGTACATCACCAGCAAAAAAAGAAATTGGAAATTTATATCAAAAAAGGTTATAATGTGTGCAAGCTCAGAAGTACAGCAAATGAAAAGTAGGGAACTAAAATGCTCACTCCAAAATCAAGTGAAATGGGATCAATAACCATGCCATGGCGTAGGGCCTACTTTTTTTGTCTTACTGGTGAAATAGATAGGCCTAGCCTTGGGCCTAATGATATGATATTTCAATACCTTACCTAGGCCTATTAGTTGTAGGTATCCTAC